>NW_015152303.1:0-31078 GCF_000732505.1 Cyprinodon variegatus
TGGAAAACAAAGTCAAATGAATATACAAAGCTAGCTCTTCATAAAGGAGGAAAAAAAGCTTTAAATACACATTTTGGAACAAATGGGGATTTTAAAAAGAGCAGTGAACTTGGGTCCACACCTCAGTGAACTTTACTTTATAACTAAAACATATCACCCTCACGGGTCATCGATTAATCTGATAAATGTTTCATTTTATTTTCATATAAACTTCTTGGTCCCTCTTTTGATAAATTATGGAAATTCAAAACCGCTAAAGTAGGAGTGAAAAACAAAGGTCTTTCCTCTGGGTTTTCTCTCTTTAAAGTTGTCTCAAGTCTTTCTGGGGGTATTTTTCTATGGACTTTGGCTGACTTTCATTCCCTTTGGGTGGAATAATTCAGCGGTCTTCATCGCTGGTTCTTGTGACTCACAGTCTTTCAGTCTGTTTTCCAAGACTGCTGATTCAAAACAAATCTAATAACTCAAGAAAGCAAATAAAACTCCCTAAGCCAACTAAAATATGTAAAAAAAAAAAAGCATACAAGTGAAGCATCCTTTTAACATCCTACCCTTTCTAAACACAATACAAACAGTTGTAAAGGTAATAAAAATCATTTCCCACAATTTCTGCCAAAACCAGACTCCTACCAAGGTTAAATGATAAATGTTAGGTGTTGAAACCTTCTGATCTATGACATGGCAGTCAGACGTGCATGAGTCAGCAGAGACACTATTAATAGTCTCCAGAAACTTGTAAGGAATGCAACAGGTCCAGGAAACAAACTACTTCAAAACTCTGATTGCTTTGGAAACTAATCCAATTATATGAACACTAATGAGCCAGTTGAAAAATCACTGGACTGCTTTATTTTTTTGCTACTTTTAGCAGTAAAAGCCTCAAAAGCAATTTACCAGACATCCATAGAAATGAATCCCCTACAGCAACCTATCAATATGTCTGATTAGGACAACATAACTGCAGCAGACAGCCACCACCACTTCTCCACAGCAGCTGATGATCTGAAACCATCCGTCTGCGCCTCAAACTTCCACCCTCGTCCGTCTTCATTAGAAGCTCTCACAGAGCTGCCGCTGCTGCTCAGGAGAGGAGCTAGACGTTGATTAGCCAGGCGTTTAATGACTACCAGGCAACGGAGGAATAAACGGCAAGTCTGGGAAACTCCTCGCTTTCCTGTTTCCTCCGGGGAGTCTGGATGGATGGTTGGATGGATGGATGGATTTCCCCTTCTCCAGAGTCCAAGTAGCAGCCCTTAGTGCTCCTTATCCAGCATGGTCATTAAACAGGCTTCCCCTTCCATCTATTTACGCCTTAAATCAATCTTTCCTGGTAAATTAATATGTCTTGTTTTCTGTGTGATGCCTTCTTGACCCTAAAGGCTTACAAACTCAATTGAGCTTTGAAGTATTAAGCGTTTAGCTCTGAACACTGTTTAGTGAAGATAAAAGTCTGCTTCATATGGTTTACATTGCTGACTTCTAGTCTCAGTTTAACCTGACGACATGCTGCTGGGTGAAAGGTGCTCACCAGCATGTCTGCATGCATCAACCTTGCATAATTAACCTGTGCAATACTCTGGAATACCAGCTGCAGGTAGGAATTCCCAGCTGTCACACAGGTGACATTCTTTGCATACCGTCACAGCTATTGCTGGGAAATGCAAGCAGGTATTTGACATGCTGCTGTCAATATTATCTAACAAAGAGATAAGTTAGAAAAACTAACCGGAAGATCACCTTCTAATGAGGTCATGCTGAAATATTTAGCATACAGTATAAAAAAAAAAAAAACTAGGAGGAGATTTAATGTAATACAAATATAAAAATACAGATTATATGAATAATTATATGTCATAAAAACAAACATGCATTAAACAGCTCTGTTGTAAAGAAAACTGCATCAAAATGCAGAATGTGATGGTGTTAGACTGCTAGTTGACAGTAATGGCATGAATGTCCGATAATCCACACAGGATTATTTGTCTCTGGAGATCTTCAGTCCATGATAAAGTGTTTCTATTGTAACATGATAACTTCATAAAACACAACTTTCTGCTCCTGATATCTGCTGTCCATTTAAAATATCTTAAAGTTGACAGCTGTAGTCTTTTCTTTTTTTTCTTTTCCTGTTCCCCGACCATATTTTTCAGTTTATTTTGCTGTATTCTTACTCCAATTTAGTGAGATTTCGATAAATCACACAGATTAACATTCAAATAATCTGTTTCAATCCCACAACTGTCTCTTTCAATGCAGCCACTTAAAGTTTCATTCTGTCAGGGCAATATTTCCAATATTATTTCGGGGTTAGACGGTAACAAGTTAGAAAGAAAAAATACAAATGATGCAACACAGCTAGATATGTAGGACGATGCTGCTGCAGTTAATATGTTTAATGCTCTTTTTTTAATTCTCCCAAGAAAATAAAAATTAGATAAAACATTAGAAAGATTTGCACAATTAAGGCTCCTCTGCTGAAAGATAGAGGGAAGATAATAATCGTGAAAGTTGTCTACATACAATACGACTCACATCTTTATTTAATATTAGAAAAAAAGGTTTCAAGTCTCTTCATGGAGGCTGTCTGGACTAATAAATGCTTTTGGGTTTTGTATGGCTGCCTGGTTGTGAGGCTGCAGTATTAAAGGTTTGTAGATATTCCCAGATCAATGATGATAAGGAAAGCCGACCAACGGCTTGAATGGATCATCATTAGGTCAATGAATGAATAAATAAAGAACAGAATGGAACTGTTCCCCCAGATAAAATCAATGCTTTGCAGGGCCAAATGTTTCAACACTGATAAAAATAAAGTTTAACTTTTAATTGTTACTTAACATATTTCTCTAATTATAATAAAAAAAAACTTAATGCATTCTAAATTATATATTTTTTTTGCAAAAAAGTCCAATTACTTAAAAGAATGAATTGATCTAACATAATATTTTTCTCTCCGTCACTCCTCTAATCCTGGTTAACTGGATTTCAACTTCTGCTTCAAATTCAGACTAATGATGAGACGTCTTCATTCTGATATAACAAGGTGATTTTAAGGGTTCAGAAACAAATATGAAAAAGTCAAAGAAAGACATGATTGTAACTCTCTAATGGCGTAAACATCTTTATTTGTAAAACTGTGAGGAAACGTTTCCATACATTTACAGAAAAAGCGACGAGAGAAGAAAACATTTTCAAAAAGTTTATGCCTACATCAAATAATATTTGCTTTGCTTCTAAATCTAAATGTCATAGTTTCAAATTGAAGACATAAACGCATATTTGTGTTTCATTTAAAATTCTCCATATGAAGCAGGAAAGAAAATAGATGCATTGATAAAATACATAATACATGCAAAGGTTAAGTTGCTAGTGTCTATACATAGCAACATAGCAACGGGTTACTGACATACACTGTACTGCAGCTATTAGTTGCATACCGTTTTTCGCTCAAAATGTCCCCTCCTCAAACTGAAAAAAACTAAAATAAATCATATTTACTCCAGCTTGCAGAACTCTGCAGTTGCTCCGTCTGACAGCCAGAGTCCAACGTAAAGAGGCTCTGTGAATGTGGTCTGGACTTTATGGAGGAGAGTCATGGTTTTAGAGACGCTGTAGAAGGACAGAACACCTGCTTTGTGATCCACATAAACTCCTAATTTGGAGGACCATGTGCCTGGGATGGACATTCTGATCCTGTTGTGCCTGAACTCACAGCTGTTCTTGAAACAATCAATAGCCCAAGATTGACTATTTTCCCCAAACATACATTGGCTGAATGTCCCAGCTCTGCTGATGCCTTTGTAACAGATGGCCACCATGACTCCCCTGGTGTTTCTCTCCACTTCCAGGTAGCAGCGGTTAGTTAGAGGCTGTTGACTCAGGACCTGCCAGGTGTACGCAAACCTTTCCGGGTGGTTGGGATAGTTCTGTTCTTCACCTATACAGGTGACTTTTCGGTTCTCTTTGTCTAGCATTAGGTTTGGGTTAGCAGTGTCTGGATTGAGGGTGATTTGACATGCATATTGAAGAAATTGAGCTCTAGTTTGTAAAACCTTCCTGGGTGTTTTAATTCTTCCCAGTAAAACATCAGGACTCCTTTCAGGAAGTTTGTTTGTTTTTATAAGATCAGGATTCTCTTTTCTATTGATAGGGAGGAATTCCTCCGTTTCTTTACCCAAATCACCATTTTGTGCAAATCTAACCGTTGGTTCTTCCCTATACAAGTCCAGTGAGACCTGTCTAGAGTGTCTGGAATCACGAAATCTAGGCTTTGAAAAGTCAGCTCTGTTCAGATTGGGACTAACGAGGGTCTGTAAGATTCTGCCTTGAACAAACTCAGCGGTGGTCTGTCCATGCTCTGGTTTGATCTGAGAGGACTTAAACCGGGTCTCCTCTGGTTCTGTTTGTGGTGTGGTGGGAAAACTCGCTCCAGTGATTGCAAGAATAATCTTTTCACATTCTTCATCAAGAACCTTGTGCAGTCTCTTTTTGGCCTCGCTAACAGTGGCAGTAACCCTCTCAAAGTTCCGCTGGCGGCGGAGCCTGATGCTTGGCTGACCTTTAGGTTCACTCAGACGAGACAGTGAAGGATACTTTAACAGGAAATGGGTATGGTCTTCTGTATGGTACAGTTTGTCCAGCTCCACATCCTTCCTGTTCAACTCTTTAACCTCATCCTCCAGCTTGTTCCTAACGTTTCTGAACCGACCCACCTCAGAGTTCTGCCGGGAGAGCATCTTTTGCTTCATATGAGCTAGTTTTTTCTCAGTTGTCCTAATGAAGTCAGTAAAGACCTGGTCGGTGGAGCTCAGTGCAATGCCAGCGGCATTACTTAGTGAATCTTCCTCCTGCTGAAAAGCTTCCACATCTTTCCTCTTCTCCCGGATCATCTGCTGGACTTTTTGTCTAACTGTCTGAAGATCCTTCTGCCTGTCTGCCCTCTCAGCAGCCGTGGAGACTTTGATGTGGCCTTTGTGATCATCCTTGGAGCAAAGGTAGCAGATGCAGCGCTGATCGGTCCGGCAGAACATCTTCATCACTTCTTGATGCTGAGGGCAGATGCTCTCCTCGAGGTCGGCAGTTGGTTCCACCAACTTGTGCTTCCTTAAAGGTGGCACTTCATTGTGAGGCTGGAGGTGCGTGGCACAGTAGGAAGCCATACACTGGAGGCAGGATTTTATGGCTTTTACCTTCCTGTCAGAGCAGAAATCACACACTACAGCTCCAGGTTCTACATCACCATCATTATCTGGAGGTCCAGGCTGGACGTCAGGCGGATCTTTCTTCCTTAGCTCTTGAACTACCAGTTCTATCATGCTGTTTTTTACCAGAGTAGGCCTCAACATGAAGATCTCCCTGCATTGCGGGCAGCTGTAAATGCCTGAATTTTCTTCACTGTCTAGGCGCTTGTTGATGCAGGTCAGGCAAAAGCTGTGACCGCAAGGTACAGACACTGGATTGTTGAGCAGATCTAAGCAGAGCGAGCAGCAAAATCTGTCGCGTTCCAGTTGAATCCCCTGTGCCATCTTTTCCTCCGTCAGCAGCAGCTACCAGAAAACTAAAAAGAAATGACTGGAGGTGCTTGGCTTCATCAAAACATATACAGCTGAGAGGGGGGTGGCAATTCAAGCTCCGCTTCATTCCAGAAATGGGCGTGGCTTCAAACAGGAAGGTTGTTCTTAGTTCCTGTAAGTTATGATGATACCAGTTGGGGATTTTACCAGAATAGCAGAACGATTGCATGTCATTCATACAGGTCATTGTTGTGTTACATAAGTATTAAGATATGTTATCAGTTTTTTAGTAAAAGTTACATAAAAATGGCTGGTATTTACTTGGCAGTGCAAGTGTCTAGTAAACTGGTTTAACATTTCCAGATATTTTGTCATTTTATGGAACTAATGTATACAAGGATGTAATGCCTAAAAGATGCAGAGTTGGGGGGTATATAAACCTACTACTGCGGCCTTTAACAACCCATTGTTTAAACGAAATAAATAACGTGAAAATAATGTAGATAAGTCAGACAACAATGCTACTTTAACTTTACTTAAACAACAAGAGAGAAGTTTTTTTTATAAGAGATGTAGGTCAATGGATTTAGCCCTTTTGTTCAGACTGTGAGCATAGATGGCAAGCCTCTTAATGTGGACTAATAAAACATTTAACTACTAAAAACCTGCATTTGGATGGAAACCAATACGTATCCTTGTTGTTGTAAAGCTAATGAATCTTAGGAGATTGCTCCTTTCCACAAGCAGGACCAACAGATTGCTGAACTCCTTTGTTCCCTGAGCCATCAAGCAGTACAACTCCTCACCTGGGGGAAGGAGGAGGTGATAGGAAGAGGAACGAGGGTCAGCGCCTTCCGCCTTTGACATCATATGCAAAACATTACATATTGTCACTCATTTGCAATATTCTTCTCTCTCATTGTGCAATAACACCTGCAACTACTGTGTAGCCTGTCTAATTTTCACTTATTTATATGATCAGTACACTACTATGTAGTCTTCCCTCTACTGTGCAGAGATTTTTATATCAAAGTGAAATATATTCTAGGACATTACAGCTTTTCTTATGCTCATTTGTACTATATACACTCTTTTTATATTGTCTGTCATATTTTCATCTTTAATCGTATTTTGCTTTAAAATGTTGTACCCTGTTTAAGCTACTGGAACCAGAATTTCCCTAAGGGAGTAATCCCAAGGGATAAAGTTGAGTCTATGTCTAAGTCTGAATTGTATATTTATGTTATCTGGAAAAAAAATGTTGCGGAATGCTGAAAGCCACTTGGAATGGTTGCTAAACTGGTGCTAATAGCTTAGCAGCTTTTCGGACATGTAATGGGATAAAGACTGAGAATTAGAGCACAAACTAAGTGGCGCTCACATCCTCTAGATCAGGGGTAACCCATTAAAAATCTGCAAGGTCCGAGAAAAGAAAATCATCAACCAGTAAAAGTCCAAAGACATTTTTAATTATAATCTGTTACTTTAAACAGAATTTAACACGAGGTTTTTAACATGAGGTTTTTATGCATCCAAGTTATACATTGAATTTTTGAATATAAAATATTTTAAAAGAATAAAACAATTTTCCATTTTAAAAACTAAAGCGTTTTTTGAAGTAGAGAACAACAATCGTTCAGTTTGGTATATAGACAATTTCTTGATTCACATATTTAATAAAACACCTGATCATTTGCTGTTTTTTTTTTTTTTCTTCTTTTTTTCTGGTTTAGTGGGCCTTATGCTGCCCTGTAAGACTTTAAACCTGGGTTGAAATGGCAACAAAGCCATTCTGAAGCACATATCAATTTGGACCGATATTTATCTGGAGAATCCTGCTTCACATCAGCAGGTTGAGGCAAACATACTCTAAATGTGCAGGGTCATCTTTGAGCACCATTTCACTTTTCAGTCACCAGTTCATCACAGTTCTTCCAGCAGTCCACACTTTCTCTGCTCCCTTTTTCTCATCATCTTCTCCTTCGTTCACATCGCTCAGCTTACCACAGGTTTGCCTGCTGTGTCTAAAATTGGCTTGCAGCAGCAACCCAGACTGCAACGGCTCATGTAGCCTAGTGCCGGACACTCTGGAGGACTTTACCATATTAACAGGAAAAGCGGCGCAAGTGAAGTTCGACACTATTGTCCAACAACATGCAGTAATTTATAAATGTTTTAAATCAGGTTGGGTCTGGATTATCCAGCATGTGGGTCTGGATCCGGACCGCGGTCCACTGATCCGTGACCTCTGCTCTAGATGAAAGTACATACAATTATGACATATTTTTACTCACAATGAGAAAACCAACCACATCACACTGAACAAGGGCAAAGCAACGACCATCCAGTCAGTTCATTCTATGATACATCTTAAAATATCGGGGGGGATTTCTGTAAATGTTGGACCTAAATTAGAGGAGGTTTGTAGGAGAGGTCATATTTCAAGACTAGAGGAAAGCCTTTGACACCTTTAAGCATGAGGTTCTTATTAGCAGGAGGTCAGATGTCTGATCTGACAGTGAATCTCACAGCCATGCTTTTCCTTTCTTGTAACTGCTGAGTGGGTTATTGGAGTTTGATTGTAAAGTCCACATTTATTTAATAGTTCATTTTCAAGCTTAAGAGTGTGAATTCCAAGGCCATTTTTCTGGTTTTAGGCAACAAAAGTCGCATTTAGGGGCTTTTCAGTGCCTGAGTAACTATAGGAAATAAATCCTAACATTAACTGTGAAAACTTATTTCTAAGGAAAAAAGTTGTCACTGAAGCCATTTGTGGTGTTCAAAGACAGGCTCTATGGAAACAGTCTAAGAGTGTGGTTGCTTTTAAATTTTAAGGTCTGATCCTCATTTTGTGCAAATGATGAGATTCTGTTGATGCTTTTCAACATGAGCTTCAGCTGTACAGTAAACATCGGAGCAAAGTAAAGGTAAATGTTGAGGTGGACGGGTTTAAAGTAGGCTCTGAGTCCTCTGAGTTATTTGCTTAGGTAATAAAATAAAGTTAGATTTGAATGGAGGTTTACCTGAATTTGGTCCCCTGCCTTTAGTGTGCATATTATTGAGTTACTAGAGGTTTAACCACTAATGTAACTGTTCTTTATTGTATGAAGATAATATTGTTTATATCTTTGCAGGAAAAAAATCCAAGAGGTTTCAAAAGAACTTTATGCTTCAATATTTACGATCCTGTACTTTCTATGTTTCTATGTAAAAAATCTTAATACGCTTAGAAATGTATGTTCATTCCTTTTATTGGGGTAAAAAGAGATCCAAGTCAAAAGATTTGAAGGATTTGGGTTTAAAAATGTACCAAATACATTTTGTTCTGTATAGAAATCGATTTTCTGCTTATTTTATACAAAGAAGCACTAAACTTTATTTATTGGAATATACATGAAAATCTGTCTAAGTACAATGATTTATCTCCATCATTTGTATTAGATCACTTTTCGGGAATCTAGGCATCACAGAAGGTTGTTTCCGTTAGTACAACTCAGATCTTTAATAAAACACTGAGGAGATTTAAAAGAAAAATTAGAGATTTTGAGTTTCTTATCAGGAAATTTGAACAAACGAGTTTAAGGGCTGAAAAAGAATAACAGATAAGCATAACTATGTAAAGGCTATGTAAACTTGCAGCTAAACTTCCGTGAAATTAAGTCTTTTTAAGAGAAAGGGGAAATTGTGATTTTACATGTCTAAACAAGTCTGAGCGTTTCTGTAATGCAAGGAAGAAAATCACAGGCCTAAGAAGAGACGTGATACTTTTGTTCTTCATATCGTAACTTTAGGGAACAAAAGGTCATTAATCCAAATCTGCTTATTATATGCAACATTCATAGGAAATCTTTAACGTCTTTACATTCTGCACAATAGTTAAGTGATAAAGTGATCTTGATTAATAGTGTCCAAAGGTTTCTAAAAGACTTTAGAAACCCCCCCTTAGTCATTTTCACTCTACTCATATTGAAATTTTCACCACAAGAGTAATTGTGCAGCAAAAGTAATTAAAAACATCCTGCTGCAAAAAGCTTTTGCTACAATTTTAAGATATAGAAAAAAGTACCCATAATACTTCAAATAAACCAATAAAATCTGTTTATAAAGACTTAATACTTTTCATTTAGTGGAGCTAAGATTAGACTAGTTTTTCCCCCTAACTTTTCTTTCTGTGTTAGATAAGCCTAAATATGAAAGGCCTGACAGGCTAAGCAACTTTCAGCTGCAGAACAGTGGTCAACATACAATGAGGAAGTCTAAGTCCCATTGAAAAGGGAAAGGTGGGATTTGGCATTTTCAAAAACAAGAAAAAGTTGTAAAATGAGAGGGGCAGTTTGGTGCCATAGAGACAACACATGAAAAATCCCCCAAACTTTCCCACTTTTCACACCAAACAGGCTTTTCTTGTTTGGTTACCATCTTGTGCTTCGATTACAGTAGTTAAGATTACTCCAATTCCTTTGGTTCTTCCTTCACAGAATAATCCAAGGAATCTGTACCAACTGGTTCTTTTCTGAAAAACCTTGACCTGCTTTCCTGTAGGGATGGCATCCCTCATTTGAATAACCTGTTGCTGCAAGTCGAAGCCATTCCAAGTTATCCGTTAATTGATCTTAGAGGTGCAACGCAAAAAAAGCTGCTGATACCAAAGATACCTGATGCAAATGGTGGACTACTGTGACGTTACACAAGAAAAATTTGTTCATTGCTGCTACAAAATGCCAAAGTAATTATGCCGTAATCAACCGATGAGATAAGTTACATAAAGCTGAGTCAAACTTTGGTCTTTATGGTTAAATTCTTGATTCCTGGTAGCCATTAGAACCAGTTAACAAGATAAATTGATGCATGGAAAGCAATGAAAAGCAGGTCAAATAAAGCAGTGATGCCCTGGAAGTGGTACAAATGTTCCTGCATTGAGATGGAGGTCTGGCATTGACTGAATTAACTGATTAGTTCTTTTTTTTGTTTTTTACATCGATTCAATTTGATTTCAGGTGTTATTTTAAAACATGAAGTCTAACTTCCATATTTACGCTGTACATCGGGTTTAACAACCGACATTTATGCAAGATTAACGTTCAGTGACTTTGAAAGTAAGGTAAGAGGGCTGCAGCCCCCCCTGCTGGTCACATCGATAACACATGAGCTACTGTGTCTTTAAACAGTAGATTCAGTAATTAAGTGGTAATACAGTAAGATGTTGAGTTTTCGAGGGAAAGTGGAGCTGTGGGTTAAATTCTTTTTTTTCAATAAAAATAAGAAGAACTGTATAAAAGTTTCAAATCCCACTTAATCACTTAACCTTTACCTGACCATTAGCCAGGGTTTATCTTAATGGACATTGCAGCGTTTTTTCTTAATCATAAATTTAGTTCAGCTCTAAGACCTGAATTTCTGAATTAAAAGCCCTATGTTTTCTATATATATATATATATATATATATATATATATATATATATATATATATATATATATATGTTTTTTTTGTTTTGTTTTTTGTTTTTGCAGACTTTTGATCAAGGTAAAACAAGGCAAAAAGCACATCCTGACATTTTATCAGAAAAGATTTTCCATTGAAGCCCTTTAAATCCTAATGACTGGTTCATTTTAAAAAATGATCTTAATGATTTACTGAGTTCTAATAAAAGGGAGTTATCTAGTCGAAGAGATGATGAAAAATAACCTAAAATAGGCAGATCATAGGCTAACAACATTTATTATTTATAGTTTTATTGATCCAGTTTTATTGAAAGCTTTTAATCACAATAAATATCATAATTGAAATCTTCTGTTGTGCTAAAATTTGTTTATGAACTAAAGGAATTCAGGTGCGACATAAAGCAACAGAGAAACCAAGAAGAGGTGATTTTGATTATGCCTTTTCACTGCACAATAAACTCACTTCTCATCAAGTCATTAAACAACAGCATTGGTGTCACCGAGCTAGGCTCATATTAGCAACAGGACACAAACAGGAAACAACAAATATTGCCACGGTTACCAAATCATGTGGTGCTCTACTGTGCTTTTGATCACATCTGATTTAGGGGGATAAAGTGACTCATTGGAAGCAACAAGTGGTTAGATACTATGAGAGATTAAATAAAAAGTCAGTTTTACCTTGTGTTTGAGGGAAATAGGCTCCAATCAGCTTGGATCGCTTCTTTTCATAGCCCTTCTGTGTGATATCACCTATAAGAAACAAAAAAAAAAGGATTACATTTCTGGAATCACCTTTAACTAAGCAGGCCTGTCAAATAAATAACAAAAAAAAAAATATAGATTTATTTAACTCTATAGACAAAAATAGACACAAAGACAAAGAAATACAAAAGAACAATTTTTGTCACCAATGAAAGTAATAAAGAAAAGGAAACAGGCTCAACGCTCAAACAAACAGTTCTGACTTGGGGTTATCTCAGTATGCTGAGTCAATGTTTTCCTTCAACATAAAACAGATGGTGCTGCTTGTTTGCAGAAGAAGGCATATACAACTGGGACCTGCATTATTACAGGTGCATTTAATTCAGCTTCAACAGAACATCACAAAACCTGCTGACCCAGTCATAAATCAGCACATTTCCAAACAGAACAAAGATCCTCTGGCTCCAATATCACAGATTATTGCAAATATGCATAAAAATCTCATGGGATTAACAGGCAGCAGGGGGTTGACGCAATTTCTAGAGTTTTAGAAAAAACTGAAAACATTTTCTAAAAAAAAAAAAATAAGTAATGAAAACCAACAGTTTCTTCACAGCAGTGAGAAACAATAAGAGGATAGTAAGGAAGTAAAAACCCAGTAAGTGAAGCATGCTGGGAAAAAAGACAGAGCTCCTGATATGTTTTTTAATCCTCAACTTGAACATATTTTTATTACGATTATAACATTAAACTCTCTGGTTGCTGTTTGTGTAAAGAAAGTTTTATTTTAAAGATAAATCTCCAGAATATTGTTCTGATTTACAGGAGAAAAAAAAATAGCATCTCCACAATAAATCTTGGAGGATCTGCAAAAACCTCAACCTACAGGAAGGGAAATAAATCACTTTCTGCTTTGCTGCAAGAAAAAACATCTCTACTAATGAAAAACACAAACAGATGAACAGCTCGGTTATTCAGACGTTTGCTAGCTCCCACTGTGTAGTTTAGACCCCCCCAAAAAAGTAAAACAATGTTTCAAATAAAGACATCTTTGCTCTACAGCGTTATCTGAACATAAACTAGGGCACACTGCTTCAGTTTATCAAGGTTAGCACAAATACATGTCTTGACTGCTTTCTGCAAGAGCCACAGCATTTCAGTCAGTTTGAGGTGTGGGCTTTGACTAGGCCGTTAAAACTCATCGATAATTTGCTGCTGCATTCAGGATCCGTTTGGAAATTTGGAACAAGCCTCAGTGAGAATATTATAGAGAGGACGACTGAACGAGCACAAGATGCACAGGTCCTGTTGCTGAAACACAAACCCAGATCATAACCCCTCCACCAACATTGGTACAGCTGGTATCAGGTGATACGCCTTATTTTCACATTTTATTTAACACTGATTTTACAGACTGAGATCTGTGATTCTAATATTTAATGCCTACCTGTCAAATAAAGCAAAACAATAATATTACAAAAAGGTAAAGTATATAACTCAATTAGACAAGCTTTATAAAATATGACTTACAAAGAAGAGCAAGTTTCAAGTTTCGCTTTTTTTTCTTTAAATAAAATGTAAAATATCTCAGAGGAATCCTGTTTGTACCAATGCATAGATAAATAACGATGGCAGTACATCCATTAACGTAAATCACATTGGTGAATACAAGAATTATTCCCTGTTAAGAAATTTAAGGTAGCATCCAATTATGCAGAGAGGTGGCAGCTACATTCATCTGCACAACAGAAGCAGGAACTAAAATAAGATGGGTCATTTTGCTGGAAAAAAAAAGCAAGTTCTAGCTGCAAGTAAAATAAATCCTAAATTTATTGTCAGATATTTCATCATGTGACTTTTCACATGATGAAAAGTCACATCATGTGAAAAGTAACTTATTTGTTTCTTCTATAAGAGGAAGAAGTTGTGGAGCCTTCCTCTGCTATACGCTGAGGGTATTGCTCGTTAAGACGCGACTTTGTACAAGCATCTCATCTGTCATTTTCTTCTTAGAAGGATGACATGTTCTCTTTCATAAAAGTCAAGCTTTCTCAGGCTTATCCTGAACTGTTCTTTCATAATTATTGGCATTTAAAAGTGTAACTATGGCCTGGAGAATACCAAAAGGAACTCTTGGGCTTTTTCGAGATTTGAATGGGAAGATTAGCAGCTGGTCTAAATGTCAAATCACCTCCAGTTGTTTGGGAATGGAACCATAATCAGTAATGATTCCTTTTATAAGACCTTTGCAAAAAAAAGACTAATGTGCACAGGGGAAGTTAAGGCATGAAAAAAAACGACTGTGGATGTTGTGATAAATGAGAGCGAGGTGAGCAGCGCCCCTACAGAAAGTCTGCATGAACAACTTCTCAGACCTGATGGACTCAGATGTTGGAGGGAAAAACCTGCCGAGTCTGCAATTGCAAAGACTTTCAGATTTAATGTGCTGAATGAATTAATATAAAACCATAAAACACATTTAGAAGAGTTATTGTCCAAACTATGGGACAAAAGTTCCTAAAAAAAATCCTACATCTATTTAATTTGTTTACACCAGCTAAAAGTGACAGTAGGAGATTGTTTGCTTTTTTAATCAGAAGAGGCTGTTGAATCTAAAAATATCAACCGCATGCATGTTTCTTTAACTCGCCCTGCTTTTGGCAAAAGTGGTTAATATTTAGCAGTCAGCTAACAGGAAATGGGTTATAGAGAGTGAGAGAAAAAGAGAAACCTGCTGCTACCTTTCTGGCTATTTAAAGTTTTGAAGCTTACAGGATAAAAGGCAATTTATGTATGTTAGTTTATCCAACACACTGAGATTGGGAAATTATACACCTTGGAGAAAAGGTCAGATTTCTAATTTTTTCAGCGTAGAAAGTGCTGCAGGTTTCACATGTCCTCTCAAATAGTCTGATTGTTTCCTAAGAGCTGAAAGTGACAAGAGAAGATTTCTTCAGCTGAAATCGAGAGGGGCAGATAGCGAGGAGCTCTGTCTGCTTTAGGCAGTGAGGGATGAACAAATGAGACCAAAGTGACACTAAACCGGCGGCAGATCTGTCCAACATGGAAAATAAGCCGTTTGCTCGGCTGACCTGACAAATCCTTCTCAAACTCACAGACACATGACTAACTGGCTTCGGTCAAGAATCCCACGTCATTTGTGATGACGCCAGAACCACGGGGTGTGAGTCGGTGGCGTGAAGGCGGCACACGTGGCGGTAATTAGCATCTCCGATAGGGAATCTAAGCCCTGCAGAGATGAGGAGGGAACGGGTGAACGCTTTGAGCGGAGAAAGCGAGATGCAGAGGGAGGTAAAGGCATGGAGGTCTGACCTTCTCTGGTTCCAACTGTCTTCTTGAGGTGATTCTAATGTCTGGGAACAAGCTTCAGCTTAACCTTTGTTCACTTTATCAAAGTACATAAACACTGCAGAGAAAATGTATCCGGAACATTCACAGTGCTTTGTGCTCCACTACATAACCCTCCCTTCATAATAAGCATTTCAGGCTTTATAAAGTTTATTTTTGGAGGTTTTAATAAATAATCTGTTTTATTAGACCTTGCAAAACATTACATACATATCTTCTGTTTTTGAAGAAATCAGAGAATACATAATTCATTTAGTTGATGATACAAACATAATTTGAAGCTTTTGCCATCTGTGTTGTATCTAAATTAAAAGTCCAGTCAGCAAGGAATAATCTATGGATCCTTTTCTATACCTAATACTAATACGTTTGCAGCGATTTAATGAATTTATTATCAGTTCAGAATCAGAATCAGAATTTATTTATCAGTAAGAAACAATATTTTTCATCGCGATCACAATCTGGAAACGGTCTTTTTTCCCCAAATATAGTAACACCTCACTCCTGACATCTTCCGGCAGTGACGTCGCAGTGAGGTAAGGTGAGCGCCATTCTCTAAACAAAATCAATGGGAACAACTAGACACATCTGCAAACAACAACAATTACTTAAGATTTCGAGAGGACTTCATCATTGATATTCGAGAGCTATAGTTAAACTGACAATGCCCACGTGGATGGGAGTTTGATGTTGTCATACAGGGGTCTTCAAAGTTTTCCAGGCCAAGGACCCCCAAACTGATGCGAGATGGAGCGGGGACCCCCTAATTATATATATTGTATAAAATAGTGTTGTATAAAATATCAAACTGGTCCTATAGTCTCTCTATTACAGATGGAGTAATGTAACAAAAGTAATTGCTCCCTGGGTTTATTGAAGTATTTCTGATTCCTGGTTGATGGGACAGGTGTTGTAAATGAAACGGTGCCCAGCTTGAAAGAGCTCCTGTGTGTCTCTGAATGTGTGCATTGATGACTGAAAGACATCTTCTGCCTCCATTTAACTGTTTACTAAACTGTGTTAAATTCATGTTAATGTGGAATTAAAGACATTTCAATTAGTGGAAAAATTTGCAGGGGGGAATATAAAAAAAAGTCTAATCAACCAAAATTTTTGCGACCCCCATGCAGTACCATTGTGGACCTCCCTAGGGGTTGCAGACCCCCGTTGTCATTCATAGGTAAAAGTGAAAAAAAATTGTTATTTCACCTTTCCAATTCATTATCCACAGGTTTTTTGTTGGATTGCCAACTTGAACAGGGAGGATTTGCCATCGAACGTCTGGCCAGAGAAAAAACACGTCATTAATCCGTTACTCTCTGCTTTGCATGGTGCACTGCTCATCACCTTCATGGGTAATAGCCTGTTGTGACAAATGCCAGATACAGCACTGGGACTTGCTCAACAGCCAATATCACACAGTGACATCACAAACCGGTAGGTGGCAGTAGTGTTCTTTGACAAACATGGAGGTCTCCAGTAAAGCATGAAATTACTCTTAATTTAAAAAAAAAACCACTTACTTATTGAAAAGTATGTGATAATTTCATACTTAAAGTACTTTCAGAAGTTTGTATCCTGAATGTGACTTTTCCTTAAATGCATTTTGTTTTAGGTGTGAATAATCAAAGTTAAACTGTGGTAGAGTCATATGAAAAGAGGGAATTTAACAGGGGTGTTATTCCAAGTTTGATAAGGAAAGAGAACTGAGTCTTAGGATTTTTATCAGCCAGCATTGCAGAATAAAGCAAGACGATGCAGAAAAAATCCTGCAGCCAGTTTCTGCATCTGTTTGACAGGCTGGCAAAGGAGTTTAGCATCTCGAGGATTTAAATATTAATGCTTTGCTCTTGGATAATCACACTATGCTCACATGCTGATGTTCAGATATTAGACTTTACTTCTCAACTAAATAACCTTCCTGTTGTGGAAGAATGTGAGCGTCGGTGGCTGGTTTCTGTTGAAATGTTCAGCTGAGATTTTATGACCATATACAGAGTCAGAGAAGCAGCCATGAGAGACGACAGTCAACAATCTGGGATATTAAAGAGGAATGGATGGAAAGGTGGGCAGAATGAAGAAAAGAGTTTCAGCAGAAAAAGGATATGAGTTTTATCTATTCAGTTCCTAAAAAGGAGAGTTTATTTTGATGTTTTTATGCTGCAAAACTGGATAAGGATGAGGGAAGTTAAAGGAAATATCCTGTCTGATTAAAGATGTCTCTGATTGGTTGGAGCTGATCTTTGTTTATCCATCAATAACACAACTGACAATTGAATTAACTGCAAACTGATTAAATTAGTCAAGGAAATTATAATTTTTTTGTTTATAGAAACAAACTTGATTTTAAGAGGGTGTTCCTCAAGGCTGTATCCTCAGACAAATTGTATTTGTGTATGTCATACGCAGCTTTAGGTGACATGATCAAAGAACTATCAGAGGAGAGGCTCATCCTCTGATGCGTTCACAAACCTGAGCATCAACGATGCACAGGCTGCAGTTTCTTTTTAAATATTCCACCTTCTTGAAGTTATAACCTGCGCATTCTTCATGTGTATCGATTGCTAGCGATGTTTTAAAGTACCAGTCTAAGAATACTCCGACATTTGTTTGTATCGGTTTTTTTTAGCAAAAAGGACGACATTTGCAGAATTTCATTGTTTAAGCTGTTATTTGCTTTCTTATCCCCGATCTTCAGAATATAATCCCAGGTTTTACAACTTTCTGAATTATCAGGATTTCCGAATTATCAGTAATTATGTGTGTAAGACAAAAAGTTTCATCTTTCATTTAACTTTGCTTGTTCTGAAGTAAAGTTAGTCTGGTTTTACTTGTTTTGAATAATACATTTTATTATATTTGTTTTATACCTTTAAACTTCTATGTTGTTTTTATACTATTTTAATTTTACCTGATGTTTACAGCACTTTGTGGAAGTTGTGGCCGTTTCAAAGAGCTTTATAAGTTAAGCTGAGTGTAGGGCTGAAACAATTAATCGTTATTAATCGATTATTGAAATAATTGTCAACTAATTTTGTCATCGATTAATTTTCAACTGGAATATAGAGACTCTAAAAAATGCCTTTACTGACAGAGCCTTGCTGTTACCTTGAGCAGCAATTATACCAAAATTGTGAAATACTGCAATAAACTTTGTGCATTTAAGATTTAAAAATAAATTGTTTGTCAATATGCTCTATCCAGAACTCCTCAAGTTAAAAGGTTTTAGGTTCAACTGGTTTAATTTTGTGAAATATCTTCTTTAAGGACCCTTTGGCTATCCGATTACTAATCGATTGATCAAAAAAAATAATCAACCAATTAATCAATTTGCAAAATAATCCTTAGTTGCAGAACTAGTTAAGTTGAAATATTTGCATTTATCTATAATCCAGTAATCTGTGTTTGATGTCCTGAAGTTTTTAGACGTCTCTGTGCTTTAACACCCTGGAGTTATATCATCAAGTCATTATCTGGGATCTGGAGAAGCTGGCTGCAGACTGAGGAGGTAATACGGCCATTTGTTTCAGAGGATGTAAGCATCTGAGAAGGTGCAGGACCTGCAGAGCTGGAATTAAGAAACCCTGGATTATAAAGTAAGCTGGTGTCACCTGTTTAATAGGATCCTGTGCTATAATGGAAAACTTTTGCCAAGGAGAGAAAAAAATCATATTGCTGTTAATACAACATTCGTGCTTTACTCAAAATCTATTTAAAACCCTGCAAATTCAACAAGCTAACATTTAATATTTTGCAATAAAGGTTCAGTTTTACTCCAGTAAATGAATCATCAGGTAGTTTCCTTTAATCGCTGCGTCCTAAACCCCCGGGGCTAGCCTTACACTAAGCATCTTTTAGCCGCATCCAGATAAAAACCTTCCCTGAAATAATCTTTTTGTTGGTGAAGCTGAATGTCCTGTGTTGTTTCCGTATGAGGATTCACAGACAGCTGATTTATCACCAACCACCAAGGATCAAAGACAAACACACAGCAGCTTCATAAATCTTCTGTAAAAACTGTGCAGTGTCACTGCTCCTTCAACTGACGTCTTATTACCCTCGCCTTTATCGCTCATGGATTTCAGTCTGAAGCTAAAAATTACAGCCTTTTTCCAAGAACTTCAGGGCTGATTCATCTGTGGATGAAATCATCTAATCAACCTGATTTCCAATAAATCTTCTATCCTACAGAGAGGAAGGAATTACTACAATAATTTCATTTCGTTGAGTTAACACGGTGTGGCATTTTTAGATGGGTTACAGTTTCTGTAATAAAAAAAAACAACAAAACCTCTCCATTTTAGAAATGTTTACCTTTATATGTTGGTTTGTGGAACAAACCACAAATTATCTAAAATATTAGAAGCAATCAAGAAGGAATAACACTTTGAATACAAGCACTTTTCAATACATTTTCCTGTTTTACTGTTCAAAATGATAGTAGTTATTTATAATGTTGAACAATTTGATCAACAATAAATATTAATGGGATAAAATAAGGGAGTTTGTCTGCATAGAAAAGCTAAAAAAGCCTAATTTAAGCCCAGCAGGAGGGAGGAGGAAACACCCCAGGACTCCCTGAGGACGGAGGGAAAGGAAAACACAAACCCGCCCCAGGATCCAGTGACAGAGCGGTTGGAGGCAGCAGGTGTTTACAGAAACAACAAGCTGAGTCAGCACTGAAACTCACAGTCAGAAGAAAGAGCCTGCTTGTCTCTATACGTGGCAGACAGCTTCACATTTCAGCACTGCCAGTTTAACAGATGACCTCACACTCAAAAACCGTTAAATAAAAAACATTTCTGTTATGTTGAATCCTGAGAACAGATTTTTTTTTAATCTTTTTTTGCCAATTTGAAACATAGCAGTTTTAATTTTTTCTTTCCTCCAATCAGCAGAGGTTTCATAGACAAAACCATAACACCGGCGTTAAAGGGATATGTTCAGATCAATGGTAATACAGGTTAACACCAAAGCATGCACGACCATGAATAAAGTGGGAGGGGCTTCACTGCAAAGTTCAAATGATTAATGGTACACATCTTGGGATGCAGAACCGCTAACACTAAGTAAGTGAGGATGGAAGAATTACAGAAGCATCAGCTAACAAATTAATCCATTCGCATCATTTGGTTTTATTACTGCTGTCAGTTTTTTGATTGGCGGAAATAATTCAGACCGAAACGTGACGACAACGCATCACATCAATGCAATACGATGAGTGGACGCTCCTACTCAAACACATCTGGTCTAAAGGTTGTTTAGTTCTCAGAGATAAATGATCAATAGGAGCATACTCTGGTGTCATGGAGCAAAATCCTAAAAGAAGTACCGTAGGTTGACTAAATGACTTATTTGCAGAAGATATTAGGGCTGGGCAATTAATTGCATTTGCAATATTATCTCACTTTAACAAAATGCAATTTTGAGGCCCTCCATATTAGTTGTGTTAAATTTACCAGGAATGAGGCGCTAAATTTTCATTGCAGCCATCCAGGCAATATTGTTATATTTTCACACTCTTTCAAAACAAAAACAGCAACACAAATGCAAAACTAAGAATGGCATTTAATGGGTTAGCTGTCACACAGAAAGGTAGAGAGAGTTCTAGCTAGCATGCAGATCCATGCATGCCAGCAGAAATAAGCACTTTTTTACTAAAAGTGCTTATTTCAGTACTAAAGAGATCTAGAAATACATCTAAGGATTGACCGTTTGTTTGCTGTCCAAACGTAAAGCCACCTGATATTGCGTTTCCATTACAAAGGGTCTCAAAAATGTTGATATTCTACACATTTCTAAAATGCAAAATTTCACAATTGTATTATTTCTACTGAATAAGAGGTAAATTGTTTGTTCCAATGGCAGCGGCAGATGTAAACACATGATATGTATTCATATTTCAGGCATGGCTCCAGGGGGCGCCATCCTCCTCCAGTGTCCAGCTGCAGAGGTGTTTCCATTGCAGTTTTTGCTAAATATAATTACTTCATGCGACTTTTATTGAAAAACTTGTTTTTCTTCCATTAAAAGAACTTATTTTTCTATGATAACAATTCATGTAATTTTTTATGGATATGCAGCAACTGTTGTTAAAGTTCTTTAAAGATGAAGGACGAAGGATTTTAGTGCTTTCTTTGAGGTTTTCTCCCTCCCTCCTCCACCTGTTGCTGTGCACTGCCGGTAAGGAGGCTGCTCCTCATTTTGATTCCTTCCAACATTAAAAACTGCTCTAAAAAACCGCTACTATAAGCAATTCTGCAGAATAGCACTGGGCAAAATATTTTCATAAATATACTGAGCTCTGTTTCACTTGAGATTTCCAAAACAACTCCAACTCCACCATCAACCATCATCTTATCTTTCCTGAAAGCATCACTCATCCACTCTCTCTCACTCCATCTAACAAAAACATGCATGACGAAGTAGGCTTCCCAGGTGAGAGACAGTATCATGACATCAGCAAAATAAAATAAAACAACTCGGCAAAGATTACAGAGCCTTCAAAGATGTTACATCTATGGAAGAAGGATTAATTTGCAACTAAATTTGAAACTAAACTAAAAATAAATTTTAAAAATTGGACTCTTGGTACCCTGAAGAAGTAAGATATTGGTTCGCCACCATGATTAGTTCAGATTTAAAGCAAACCTTATAAAAAAAAAGGAGAATAAAAAGTTAAAAACTCAGGAAACAGTAGGCTGCTGCTGCAGGTGCATGCTGAACACCAGAGGCTGAAAAACACAGAAAAAGCAACTTCTCAGCCTCATGCTGTATGTGTGCTGTAAAAAAGATACTTCAAAACAACTGCCAACTATAACAGAATAATAACCATTTTGTTATTTCTTTTACTCCAAGATATCAAACTAGAACAACCTGATACTGCATGTCCAACTATATGCAGACAATATTCAAACTATGTATCAGCTGTCATTATAAAAACATGAATAACTGCATATACACAGATAACTGGGTCCTTATTTGCTTCCCCTTTCAAAGCTTTGGTTGGTTCTAAATAGTCTGGATCAGAATAAAGTGAGTCCAGGTTAAATCCTGCCCAGCGAGGGGTTCCACATGCCTACGTCAGCACACGGCGCTTACATCCTTTGTTTACTCAGAAACAGCTGCAAGGATCATCCTGCAGCTCTAAAAACATGGTCGGCATAGCACCATGACATCATAGCCAATGACACAAAAAAAACTCTGGTTAGAAAGCAAGAAAAGCTGAGATTGTTACCCGGAATGAAATCGGATCTTTCCTTTAAAGTTTGATAAAACTGCAACCATGAAGCTCTAATCAGGTGATAGAAGTGACTGAAAGTGAAGAGAGTCCTGCAGCTACTCACCGAGCATAACTCTGAGAGCGATCAGGAGTTAAAAAACATTCCTGCTCTGTGGTTGAGACTGAAACCAGCGGTTGCTTATTCCCCATCAGATCACACACACACGCGCACACACACACTGTCTTAATTAAACACACACTCGGAGAGGAGCAGCTTATTAGTTAGCCAGAGCTGAGGCTCGAGCTCCTCTGAAGACAAAAGGCTGAAGGTGTCTGATGACATTTCACTGCTGTCTTTGTTGTTAACACAAACGCACACGTGCACGCCCCCGTGCACGCCCCTGTGCAGATCCACAGCAGATTTGCTGACAGCTGCTTCACCTCCACCTGAGTTCAGACTGGTGTGAAGAGAGGCTCTGTGTGTGTTGATTTAAAATGAAAACCCCCCCTCCTCCTTTGTTGGTTGGGTCCAACCTGCCTAAACACGCCGCCCTGTGACATCAGCAAAACAAACAAATTAGTTTGTTTGTCGGCCGACTTCACAGTGAGGCGAGGGAAAGGATGAACTCACCCAGGGGATGTTTGAGTTTGCTCTGACAATAACTGCCATCCAAACAGAGGAGATGTACAGTCTGCTTTCATCAGCAACTGATGCAGAAGCACAAAGAATTAGATTCTGTTGTTTTTGTTTGTTGTTTCCCAAAAAGGTTTTAATGGAGCGGATTTGTCCTGAATGGGTTTGTGTCGCCCAAAAGAACAGAGAAGACATCTGTCTGACAGCTGAACTCTGACGTACAGAGCAGACAGTGACGAATGCGTCAAGATCAGCCACTTTAAATGCTATTTCAAATGAGCAACCACAACATCTCAGCATCAAAGGGAAGGAAGTTTGTCTTTTATAGGCGGTTTCCTTCAAATTCAGCTTTTTATTCTGGAATGTTCAAGTTTGAACCCTTTATAGGCCAAGTTGGAGTCTAGAAACACAAGATCTATATCCAGCCATTCAGCAAAGATACTGCTACATGGCTGGACATTTTGGTATTTGACCCATTAGATGAGTCCTTGAATGATTGATACTATAAATCAAGTTGGGGAAAAAAGTCAAGAAAAAAAGGTATTTAAATCTAATTGAAAAGTTGAAAAGTAAAGTTCAACAGTTAATAAGCCTAGTTAACAATTATATATATATGTTTACAAACTAAAAAATGTAAGTGCCAGTATCAGGATTAATGGCTACGTTCACACTGCAGGCCTTGATGCTCAATTCCGATTTTTCTGTAAAATCCGATTTTTTTACGTTGCCGTTCACATTTTGAAATATATTCGACTTGTATGTGATCTCCTTTGTTAAATGCATTCATACAACCTAAGTGTCCCGCATGCGCAGAAGAGGACGCAATGACATCACAGGCCAGCATGCTCTGTGTTTATGGATGGTAGAGCTGGAGAACATCTAGTGGTCTTTCCCAAACTTAAAAACTCAATCTTTCCAAGATAGTTAAACATAAATACTGCTCTCCGCATCATCGTCCGCCATTGTTGTTGTTGTTTTTCTTGCCGCTTCTGTGTAGCAATAAGCAGAAGAGTGACCCCTGTCGAGTAATAATGACATTTAGGTCGAATGAATATGACCTGGCCGTTCAGACACAGGTCGCATTTGAAAAGATCAGATTCGTATCGGATTCAGGACCACATAGCCAAATGGCCTGGGTCGCAATGAAAAGATTGGATCCGTGTTGTTCAGACTGCTATGAAAAGATCAGATAAAGGTCGGATATGGGCAAAAAAGTCGGATTTGGGTCACTTCAGTCTGCTGTGTGAACGTAGCCTTTGTTAGGCATCCCTAAATGGGGTCCTGGAGGGCTGCTGTCTTGCACATTTTCGAGGTTTCTCTGCTTTAGCACAGCTGATTCTTATGAATGCAGTTCAGCAACAGGCTATTAATCAACAATAAATGTAAATCAGCTGTGCTGGAGCAGAATATACAAGTATATCCAGGCAAGTTGGCGTTTCTTGTCATTACATTGACATTGATTTTTGCCTTCAAAATGTGCATTTTTTTTATGTTACCAAGGTAATAATGTCTTGTCCTGGATTCCAATAACACTTTTGGCTTAAAATTTAGATTTTCAAAGTATTTCACTGAGTGCCCCCTGGGTTAAACCAGTCAGATTCACCTTCCCAGCAGGGTTATGACCAATAGTCCACAGGCCTTCTTTTAATTTGGACTTTGGCTGCAGAACCGGACCCTTTCTTTTAGCGTGAACTTAGACAGTCTTTTTTCCATCAGATAAAAAAAATGCTGTTTTTAACGCTGGTAGTTCTGTGTAAAAATCTATAAAATTCAAAAATGCTGTAAAGTTAAGCTTCAAACACCAAACATAGACATTCTGAAGAGCCGTCACAGAGACTCTTGTCTTAAATGATTATTGTAACTGAAACTCTACCAGGAAAATCAAACATTTCCCAGATTCAAAGCTCTGAGGCTCTGTGAGATCAACCAAACTAATGAAGTCATCTCAGATCAAAACAAATCCAGGAGGATGATCTCACTTCCTGCATGCGAACAGAAAACAGACGGTCCAAAGGAAAGAGGGAGGCAGAGATAGATGAGTGTGTCCTGGAGGGCGTTCGGACATCTTTTTGCAGCTTTCCTCCTGATGCAGAGCTTCAGCCAACCAGCCAGGTCTGAGGAAAGTCCCCTCATCAAGCTGCACGTCTTGTGATGCGAGTGCAGCTTTACTCTGTGGAAAATCTGGGTCACGGGGTCACATATCGCCACGCATACAGCTGGAGTGTCATGTGTCTAATACAGAAGATTACAACATGGTCTGGATTAAAGAGTCGTTTAGAGAGAATCTAAACTCTGCACACACCGCTGATTAAAGGCTGACCATTTCTGATCTAAACAGAGACCATCTTAAATCATGTGGGGTTTTTTCCATCCTTAAAGTAAAGTTTTTACACACACACAAAAAAAAACCCTAACCAAACTGTGGATTTTATTTCAATTTAACCCCCTTTATTTAATACTCGTTTACAAAATCCAGTGCAGTCCAAATATAGAAGCTCTGAAAGCCTCAGTGAAACTAAGGAAAACAGCAAAAGTGTCAGAGGTACAGTTTTGGAGAAGCCTAAAGCTGAGTTAGGACCTGATGCATCTACAAAACTAAACCAAAAACCTACCAAGTCTAGGCTTTGAGTCAGGGCAAGTAAAGCAGTGCAATTCCTCTACCTTGCAAGGTAAGTTAAATGCTTAAAGTTGTATTAACATGATTGTAAAATGTTTAATGGTGAATAATTAAACAAAAATGTACAAAAGGAAAAAAAACTGACTGAAAAACAAAAAAAAATCTGGTTCGATTGATCAAAACAGCTTTTATGGCAGATAGCCAATTCAATATTTTTTTCCTACACTTTCAATAGAAAACCCACAACAACGAAGTTATCGGTTTCTTCTTAGGGCTGATTTATACTCAGAAACCAGGTCGTCTGCATGTGTCGCAGTTAACACAGATATGCCCCGCCCCTTCCGCAGACACTCTGCTGCACCTCTCCCAAATTGTAGGTGACAGTGGCCCAGACAGGAGGCCTCTGATTGGTCAAATCTACAGCCACTCTAAACTATGCATATGTCCTGTTTGGTACCTTACCGGCTTGTTTTGTTTGTATGACCACCATTGCGGGAAAACGAGTCGTGAAGATGGACCAGCTAGAAGAGCGAGGTGTGCGAGAACGCTGGGACCCTTTTTCCACTTGGATCCCCGCTTTTTTTCGCCCTCATGTGCCTCCATTGTTGCACAAACTTGCCCCCACTTCCTCACCGCCTTGGCCGTATCTAAACCCACAGCTAGTTCCTGGTTGTCCTCCTTGCGTTTTGGTGTGGAATAACATAGCGCCACGCTTTAAAATTGGGCATAAATGAAAAATATGCTTCATATGTGCGACAAGCTAGATGCGACACACTCCTGTGGGAATGTAACCAGGCCTTTATGCTTTAGTTAACATCCCATAATCCTGCACTGCGTCAAAATCACATGATCAAACAAGTACCACAGGGAACAGCAACAATATAGCAACTAACATGACGACCAAAGCAGCATGTTAAAAAATGACTTTTGAAAATAAGCCAGTTGTGATGCTGAATGTGCATCACCACAAAGTGACCCCACCACTCAACCTTAACCTGCCTCTGCTTCATCACAACATTAACAAACTGCTTTTTTTGGTAACTTTTCTACCCCTGACAACTGAGGAGCAGAAGTTGCATCTCTGTTCAGCTCCTGGAACCAGCCAGTATACCTCTGAAGCCGAGTTGCCCTGCTGCTGCTGTTTTGGCGGTTCACTCACAGAGATTAGATCTCTGGATGCAAATAAGCGCAGTTCAGTTTTTGTTTCGGCTCACAGGTGGAGTCAGCTGACCTTTTAATTAGCTAAAACAGTCTCAGTGAGTTCTGCTGCGTGTCTACATTCATCAACATGAACTTTTCCCCATCCAGATATCACGCTTGGACACAGACGGAGCTTTATCACCAACAGGGAACAGGTGGAAGGTGTGTTTACGTGGGAGGCGGAAACAAATCTAAGCTACCTGGTGGAAATTTACCTACTCCAAAAATAGATCAGAGACTCGCAGAGAAGAAAGATGATAAACAGAGATTCTGATTTGACAGAAATTCATCCTGGCGTTTGAGAAAACGAGGGATGAGATGAGAGCGAACATCTGTGTGAAGCTCCAAGAGTAAAACTCCCAAAATAGAGCAGGAGGACGTTTGATAGTGGATCCTGCCGGGTCCAGCAGCACCAACACCCACATGCAAATAGCAGGCCTGCACCTGTGCTTGAAGCCGAGCCGGCTGTCAGTCCCCTGATATTTACCTTCAGGGCTGAGACGGCGACAGTTAGACTTCTGACAAACACATAAATCACATAAACAAACTGACTCCATTTAACAACCTCACCCTCTGACCCGGCTTCTCATCTGTCCTAACCGGACGGCTCCCGCTGAAATTACAGCCACCAGGAAAGAAAAAGTGATCCTCTGCAGACATGAAGACTCCTAATGAAGGGGCTTCACAACCAAAGCACAAATCTATTTAGGATTAATTCATTCGGATTAATTGCCTAAAAATAATCTTTATGAGGCAAAAGCAAGAAGCTTCTACACCAAATGGGTCCAACAAGACATTACTGGTCCATGTTTGGGTTTAATATTTAAGAGCAAAAGTTCCAACAAAGACCTATTGATTAGAAACCCTAATTATCTGATTATTCATATGAAAACTATAAAAATAAAACAGCAGTTTTGTATCATTTGGTGCAGCAGGTGCCTGAACCATCAGCCTTAGAAGAAAAACTGCTGCTGCTCCTTAACCCTTTATAGGGCACCCAGTGAAATACTTTGAAATTACAAATTTCAAGTCAACAGTGTTGTTGGAATCCAGGACAAGACCTTATTACCTTTGTAACATTAAAAAAATATATAGATATTTTGATGGCAAAAATGAATGTAATTGTAATAACAAGAAACACCAACTTACCAGAATATATAATATATAAGAAAAAAAACAAAAGTGCTTCTATAAGAAATTCATGAGAGTGAAAGAAACACATTTTTTGTGGTACAACATAGCCTTAGAGGCATTAATGCTGATACTTGCACTTACATTTTTTAGTTTATAAACCTAACTATAATTGTTAACTAGGCTTATTAACATTTTAGCTTTACTTTTTTACTTTTCAATTAGCATCTTACCTTTTTTTCAACTTAATTTACAGTAAGTAATATATCATTCTAGGCTTCATCTAATTGGTCAAATGCCTAAATATAATGTACAGCCGAATGGCTGGATATAGATCTTGTGTTTCTAGACCTCACGGAGGGACGGGTTGGGGGGCTCCATTTGTAAGGGGTATGCAAGTGATCAAAAACGCTAAGTTGCCTTATAAAGGGTTAGTCTGGGATTCTCACAGAACTCTTCAGAACCAAGAAAGATTCTTTACAATGGAGAACATTTCAAACAGTTGACCACCTTGTCAGGAGGGGAGGGCAAACTCTTCCAAAGGTCAGAGCAAGAAATGCTCAGAAAATCTAACCTTAAACCCAAGAACATCACCTGAGACTCCACGGCCCTCAGCGTGTTAAATATTAAAGCTCATGGCTGGATAACTGAAAAAGTTAAAAGAGAAAACCTCCTGTCTTAGAAAATGCCTGCTTGCCTTAGGATTGCAAAGTTTATTTAAAATAAAGCACAAGAATTGTGCATCATCATAAATAACTATCAGAAAAAACAACAACAAAAAGCTCTTACCGACAGTTAAACATGGCGGTGAAGCTCTGGGCTGATAATGTACCCAGACAACCAGGGTACCTTGAAGCATGAACTACTTTGTATTCTGCAGTAAAATCTAAATCCATCTTATAGACAGCCGAGGTTTGGTCCAAACTGAGGAGTTGGAAAGTTCACCCTTGGTTTTAATGTGATTAAAGTATAAAATATCACAGAACCATTGATCAATCAGAGGGTATAGTAACTCATATTAATTGGGAAATTATGAGGACTTCCTATAGGTATGTAGCATTATTAAAAACCTACTGTTCCGGTGATAGTTTCCCTCCATTTTTACATTTTTGAAATTTCTCCAAAATAGAGAAAGAATTTTGGAGAAATTTTTCTGTAAAAACAACAGCCTGACTGTAATTTCAAATGATAAGAGCGAGGGTTGGCAGTTTGTGGTTTGAGCTAGGAGCCTGAAACAATTTGGACACATTCAAAGAAAACTCTCCAATGCCCAGAAAAACACAAACCGTCTCTCTGCAACTTGATTGCTTTGGCAGAAAAGCTGTTGAACCGGATATTTCCCTCCAGATGTGTGTGTGTGTGTGAGAGGCTGCAGAACTGCATGAATGAAATAACCCTAAAGACTAAATAAAAACAGCTATAGGTGATGAGTCCACATCATTTGTGTTGCCGCATGCCAAAGAAAGAGCTTCCTCCTCACTTCAATTACATCCGCCAGCTGCAATGTGAAGAAAAGGACGAAGAGGAGGAGGATGAGGAGGAGGAAGCAGTGACCCAGACTGCGGCTGTCAGTGGAGCTGAGTGTGGATCTCAGGGGGCCAACAGAGAACCGGAGCAGCTGTGTTCACCAGAATCCTAAAACAGCAGAAAGAGAAGCTCCTTCCTTTAACGGCTCTGAAAATGAACCTTTTTAGACACTTGGGTTAAAAGGCAACAACGGAATCCAGCCCGAGTTGGTTTTTAAACTAGTTTTTAGTTGGTTTTTTGTTGTACTGAGCAGGAGAAAACCCAAAATTTAACAATTAAAAATCTGCACAACTGGTCTGAAAATCAGGATGTGGAAAGGTACAACTGGAACTTTCCCGTAATAGTGTCGTTTAACAATAAACAGCAGCCAGTTTGCTCCAGAAGCCGCTAAATGAGGGCGTTGCTGGATTACACCATGTGTTATCTTTAACTGGATAAATAAAGCTGCAGGTTTATGGGATTGGGAGCCTTTTAGAGGGACGGCTGCTCCAACAGGGGAGATAAAAATCAGCTTTCAGTGAGGATGGCTTCCATCAGCCCTGGATTCGATTTTACAAACACCACTGCCCATAATCACAGCCGTCTCTCAGCACAAATTACCATAATTCCTGCAGATTAAACTCTTACACACACAGTATAATCCACTGGTTTGTAAAACCATCAAACTGAGCTAGATTTTCACACAGATTTCAGCTGGCTTCTCCTGAAAGGGAAATAAATCAGCTAAAGGCAGAAATAACAGGGCTGAGGCCACCCTGCTGGCTGCCCGAAGGCTTAGAGGCTAACAGAGGAGGATTTTCTGCATCTCCAGGGTTCACAGTGTGCTCTAAAATATATTATTTACATATTTTACCCTACTGTGGCATTGTTAAATATGAAATAACAAATACACTAGAAAATCATTTTACTTTTCGCCAAAATTTATCAAATTTAAATATTCAAATTTCAGTGTTCAAGCTAAAAAAGTATGACGATAAATAAAAATATTTATATAAAAAAAGGATAAAAAAATACTAATAGAATCCATGATTTAATCTTTAGTAGAGGAACAAGAAGAGGGTAAAAATGTGGTTTTGGTTCCCTGTGCTAAATCAGAGTCATGGCGTCTGCTGCTAAGGTGGGCACCGGTTGTCATGACACCCAATCAGCTCAGAAAGTTTTGCTGAATGCCCCCCCTTTACCCAAAAGGATTTGAAGTGAACAGCCTCAGATAATGAAACCTGAGTGCTAAACATTATCTATATGGCTTCTGAGGTAAAACGGAGAAAAAAAAGTTTGTAAAATGCATAAAAGTTCACACCAGAAGTTTTAAAGGCAATCAAAACCTAACTTTAGTGGACCTAATACCTAAACATCATTTCATATCTGACGCATGCCCTCCCATGGGGTCTAAGCCTAAACCTAACATTGGTGGGTGAGAAATCTAAACCTAAGGTCAGAGCATTTAATAGGACTTCATTAAACTTCCTGCTAGGACTGATGTCCGGCCATTTTTGGAACGTCTGGTGGTTTTATTCAAGTTCAGGTGTCTACTTCTGATACTGACTGTAAAAATGATGGCACATTGCCCCCGCAGGATGGTTTTATTTTTTTGGAAAAGTTTGGGAATTCCTGATCTACTGGATATCAAGCTATTAGCTGACACCTCTTAGAGAATCAATCAATCCATCCATCCATCCATCCATCCATCCATCCATCCATCCATCCATCCATCCATC
>NW_015152303.1:31141-42732 GCF_000732505.1 Cyprinodon variegatus
CTATTAGCTGACACCTCTTAGAGCATCCATCCATCCATCCATCCATCCATCCATCCATCCATCCATCCATCCATCCATCCATCCATCCATCCATCCATCCATCCATCCACTCTTGCTTAGTCCTGCCAGGGTTGCGGTGAATATAACTGGCAGTCTATGGGCGAGAGGCGGGGAACATCCTGGACTGGTTGCTAGTCTGTCACAGGGCAAGCTCTTAGAGAGTCCTTTCATTTAAGTCTATACAACTGTGTCATTTTGGTATTTTTGTCTAACTAAAAACTACATATCTCAGTTAAAATGTAGCAAAGACCCTATGCAAGATGGTTCTTAAATAAAATTTCAAATCTCTGAGTTCTGCAGAAGTCTATGCGATTTTTAGGGTTAGTTTTAACTAAACAATCTCTAAAAATGCGTGGAAAGGGCAGCTAAAATCTAGAATAAAAAAAAGGAAAGATCCTTTGAAAAAACATGAAATGGAACCAACTTACAAAATAGAACTACACTAAGGTAGATGTAATTATGACTCACTTCTGCGCATGAGTAACTAGAAATACGGAGGCAATTCTTCAAAGCTTTGAGGTTCTGCATTATCAGGACAGTCTTTGCAGATAAGACGCTGTCTGCACAAAACCAGGCAAACATGAAACAAACAATTCCTTTACATCTTTGCAATGGGTCAAAAGTAAGACTGGACTAATCTTCACCACCATCAGTATGTAATTATAAACATTTGGTTGTGGTCTGAACAACTGTTGGCCAAGATGCACAAAGGTTCTGCAAAGAGAAGTGGAAAAAAATATTTACTGACACTAATATAAACCCTGAAGGATAGACCGATATCGTTACCTCACCAGTTTTTTTGAGCAGCTCTGAAGATAAAGCCACTTTCCAAGAGGTGGAGCACAGTCAGTTTTACACAATAAGTTGATATAATTGCTTCAGAGAGATGGGAGGAGTCATCTCAAGCCTGAAGCAGAGAAACCTCCGGTATGCATTGGGGATGACGGTCAGTGAGGGATGGAGTTTCTTTCCAAAGCAGCACAGCTGTCTCCTGCCTTGCATGGCGGGAGCAGCGGAGGTATTTCCATCCATGTGCTGAACCAGAGTCAGCTGCAGTGCTGCTTGGCAAGGCACTCACATTCCCCTGTCAGCGCTCCACCCAGCATCCCAGAGTGCTCTGACAGGGAGGAAATACCAGCGTGAGCTGCTGCAACAATGTGGTTTCAATCTGAGAGGAGCTGATCTTTATAACTCCTGCTGCTCGGCCTCTCTGCACATTTCTCTTTTCATGCAAACTTTGGACTGAGTGAGCTAAAATGAGTCCCTTTCTCTGCACAGCTTTGATTCACTTATTAACAAATGGCTCCCATTAATGCCCTCTTAGGAGTGAGAGAGCACAGTGAATCTTATACCAGCAGGGCTCAGTCCAAATCAAACCTTGCTGCAGCTGCATTAATACTAAAAGAAGAAAAGTTCGTCTCTGACTCCAAGCAGGAGATCTAACCTGGTTTGACAGCAGAGATGATTGAAAACGTGATAGAAGAAGCACTAGGAGTCACTTTCTGTTGGATCCGAGTCCCTATGTGTTAAATAATTAGTTCTGACAACGTCCCTTCGAACTTATACTTCAGAGCGAAGGTTTTAGTTTTTCTTCTGCTCACAGCAGGATCAGTAATGGAGCTTTTTCTCCAAGCTCAGGCTGAGGAGAAAAAAAACAATGAGAAATGACAAATTGGAGAAAGCCTGTTCTCCAGATAAGCAGGTTACCCTTCAGTGTCTCCGGCTTTAAAACACTAAAAGAGACAAAGTGTAATTTTTCCAAGTTCAGAGAGGACTGAACCAGGTTTGGCAGCGGGAATGTGTAATTTAAGGGTGTAGCTGCTAAACCAGCCAAATGCAGCCACAGTTACTGGGTGTGAAGCACCGGAGAATCTGATTTCCACAGACTGGTGTTACCCTGGATTGTCACAAGATCTCAGTTTCCATTCTCACAACAAATCCATCTTGAAAGACTCCCGCTAATACGCTTGTCTCGTAACCACCAGCGATTCGGACCAATGACATGCCAGAAATGCTTTTTGGGGCGGAACATGTAGGAATAACGACAGCATTGGAGAGTAGGACCTTGCAGGGGCATTACAAATATAGCGTGGAGGACTCACCTGCTGATAGCGCAACTGACTCATATTTAGCTGAAATAACAATGTCTCATTTAAAAAAGATGCAAAGAGAAGCACTTTGTGCATTTGCAGATGGGAAAGATGTCTCTGCTTTTCTTTCAAGAGGATCTGGAAAAAACACTAAACGTCACGATTGGCTGCGACGATTAGCACGCCACCCAATCAGATCAAAGTATTGTACTAAACATCTCTAATTTTCCTGAAGAAACTGAACGGCAGCCATCCCAGATGTATAACGTAGAACTCAACTCAGTTCTAGACATATCAATCTGGCTACTGCCAGTTTAATTAACCTAATAACTATTGGATATTTCGGTAATGCCAAGGAGTCCTGACAAGACAAGACAAAGAGCCGACGATGCAAAGCAAAGAGCTGATATCAACTCTCCAAACAGGCAAGAGGCCAGAGAGGAATCTAGATACTCTGAGCTTAACTCATCTACAGTACAAAGAAATTAGGGATGCACCATTCATCATCATCCTATCGGTTCAGGCTGATATTAGCTTCAAAACTAAACATTAGATATCAGCCATTCTGCAATAAGGGACTGTTTTTGTGACAAACAAGTGAAGCTTATGAGTACCCCACTCAACTGACGCATGAGTCTGCGGTAGAAAAGATGCTGAAGTAAAAAAGTCAGTGGTGTTGATGTTTTTAATGCCTCAGAAACCGATGGCTAAAATGTAATTTTAAAGGACTGGAGGGAGAAAATAAACAGCATATTGGATGTTGGCCAAAATTCTAATATTGCATATCCCTAAAAGAAAGTACACCCTCTTTATTCCAGAGTTTTACATGTTACCCAGTTAAATCCACCAGATCTTTGAAAGGTTAAATGAATCAAACCACATAAAGCAAAAAATATTTGCATTGTATTTCTGTCTCTCTCTCCAGACATTACAACATCTAACAAAGTTAGAGCCCACTTTATCAGCGTTCCTCTATCATGCTAACCAGGTTGTATTTAGTGTTTGTGTTGATATGTTGTGCTTGATTTCCTCCAAAATCATTGTTAAACCCAAATGTTTTCCTTGGTCTGAAAGGAAACTTTTCAAATCGCAGTATTGCCATATTTTCCTCAAAAGAAGATAGTTGGAGATGCACCATAAGTCGTTTCCTAACTGTTTTGTAAATGTGATGCACATTATGGACATAAACATTTAACATGCTAACTGTCTGAAGGGTCTAAATGGATCTGAATAGCTGGGTATACTTTGATTATTATACATCTACTGAGGGTGAACTGGAAGCACATGTCCACCATGGTGTATAAACATTGAGGTGTCGCATTTTAAACACTGATTTGCTAGAGAAATTGTCTTCAGTCTTCACATTGAATAGTTTAACATGTGACACCGAGCATTATTTGTGGACCATCTGTGAAGCACTGACAGGTGTGAACTTGGTTTTTGCTGCATTCTTTTCGTGACGAGTTGGCAGGCAGGTAAATGCAGCAATGTGTAGTTTATGGATATGCTCAATTATAAACTACCAGATGCTTCAGGACAGTTTGGCAGCTTCCACTGTACACCTAAAGGCTGATTTATACTCAGAAACCAGGTCGTCCGCGTGCGTGTCGCAGTGAATTCCAACGTGCCCCCGTCCCTGCCGCAGACACTTTGCTGTACAACTCCAAAATTGTAGGTGACTGCAGACAGTGCAGCAGATAGGAGGCCTCTGATTGGCCAAATTTACATCCACTCTAAACTATGCGTATTTCTTGTTTGGTACCTTACCAGCTTGTTTTGTTTGTATGACCACCATTGTGGAAAACGACTCGTGAAGATGGACCAGCTAGAAGAGTGAGGTGCACCAGAACGCTGGGACCCTTTTTCCACCTGGATCCACGCTCTTTTTCGCCCTCATGTCCCTCCATTGTTGCACAAACTTGACCCCACTTCCTCACCGCCTCGGCCGTATCTAGACCCAAAGATAGTCCATGATTGTCCCTCTTGCGTTGTGGCATGAAATAACATAGCGAAGACCATACTGTTGCAGAAGTATAACCAGCCCTTAAGTCTATTGGAGCCTGAAGGTGCAGGCTCTTGGCTTTTGGTAGTTACTCACAAGGATATTAGGTTAGATTTGCTTGTGGTCAACTCCTGGTTTTACTATCCTAAAAGTTTTTCTTTACTTGCGGATATTTTTATCTCTGCAGATTGATGCCCTTAAGCGGTCTGGAAATGAGCTGTAACCCTCTCCAGATTGCAGCAGCAGTTGCTTCTCTAGGGTGATTGCTGGTGTCCTTTATGCCTCAGAGCAGCAAAGATCTGAAATGCAAACAGCTAAACCTGAAATGTGAAATATATTCTTTTTTGCAATGTGAAGTCTCTCAGTAATTATGTTTAAATAGCATTTGAAGACAGACGTCATCCTCCAGCCACGAATTCCAGATTCCAGATCGGAGCCATCAAATGATGATCCCAGAGTGGGAGACTCCCCAACACGCAATAATCAGCCACACAGTCAGTGTTTAACCCGCTTAGACCTCAGGCAGTCTCGAAAAGCCGCATCACACTTAGTTTTTCTTTCTATATCAGGTCTGAATGTGTTTCCCACCTTTTGCTAGCTTGATACACTTTAACTACAGATTGGGTTTCACCAGCATCTGTGCCAGCCACATGTGTTTATCTGACATGGCTAATATAGCTAATCTTCTGGCACACACACACTCAGTCAGAGCATGGGTGGTTATATCTGCAGCACTGGGCAGTAATCAAGCACACAAATCCCAGTTTGACCTGCTATCAGAGCAGCTGGAGCCTCATCTGCTAGAAACACTCAGATTATGGAGCCATTTCAACTGCACAGCTTCTGCAGGTGGGATCTTTATCCAAAAACCTGCAGATAAATGCTGCAGAAATATGTTTTTTTAGGTGGTATTGCTGTTGGAAGCAGTTTGACTAACATGTTGATTTCAGCTATATGTCATGTTGATTTTAGCTATATGTCTGATTATAAAGCACCAAAGCCCAGCTTTCTGATTAGTGCGGTGTGAAAAAAAGAACATATCTGAATATAATTCAGTTTACCAGACCAAACAGGAATTAAAGCCCATTTCATGTAAAAGAATACATATATTTTTGTCTGTTTGAACATTATGATGTTTCACTATTCCGCTTGTTTAAATTGAAATAATTGAAGAAAAAAATCATTAACAACATAATTCAAATCTTTTGAATAAGACTTATGTGTAACTACTCGCAGAAATCCTTAAAAGAGTTTAAAAAAATGTGAAAAAGATAGTAAGAATGGAAAATGCATCCTATTTATTGAACATTTCTTTTCTTTTAAATCTACTTTTAACTCATCCTTTCATCCATTTCTTATCCACAGCTTATGTGAGTTGCAGTAACTTTCATCTACAGGGATGTGAAACTAATCTTTGACTAAGATGGAGAGGGAAAGTTGGGGCTGTGCTCATCTTTTCATGTCATTGTAAGGGTAGGAAAAAATATATAATATGCATAACATCAATAAATACTGCGTTATGGCTAAGGTAAGGTACAGTCTAATTGGCTTTTTTTATTTCATTTATCTATTGGTTTTTGACAAACTCACTCTAAAATAAAAACCTGCCTACTACAGGAAACTACCACTGACAATGTGCCTAAAACTTGGGTCAATAAGATTAGTCTTCTGCCCTGAATATGTTTAATATGTTTAAAAGACACTTAAAAAAGACTTTCAAATGTTAATATACTGTTCTCTATTTTTATATGCATTTGTGGTGCTTTTATTTTGAAAATCTTCCAAACCAGAGGTAGGAAGTCAAAACGTAAACAAGAGAAAAACGTGTGTGCATCGTCTCAGGGCCGCGACAATGCAGCTAATCTCTCAGAAAGCAATGGTTGTAAGTGTTACTCATTTTTTACAGATTCTATAAGATGTGTTAATATCTTTTTATGGGTATTTTGCGTTTAAAAGCAACAGTATAATGTGGTGGTCTGTGTGACAGCAGTGTGTTTATGTGTTTGCTTGCTAATTTGTCGCTTTTCTAGCCTGCTGTGAGAATACCTGTTGAGTTAATATTAAGCAGCTTATACTTTGATACGTTAATACTCATATTTCAGGGTTTATACAGGAATGAATAACTCAAATTTAATGCTTTTTAATGCTCTTTTAATGCTCTTAGAAATAATTTGAATGCCACCAACAGGTACCCGTGGACAGGCTGCAGCCATGCCCCGAATTCCTCGTTTTCCAACCACTTTTGTTGAAATTGGCATTCTTCCCCATTCTCTAGCTTTTTCTCCGACTCAAGCTTCTTTTCTGAACATACGTTACCACATTACTGCATCTAAGGGTTAGATTATGGATCCAAAAGGAAGCTGAAAGTGCGTCTAATGCAGGTCTGCATTCGATGAGGACAGCAGGACCTCTACCAAACAAGCAGTAGAACCTCGGACCTTTTTAGAGTCTGTTTCCTAATTATGGGGATAAAACTGCTGCAAGAATAAAATAAGTCAGTCATTATTCATGCCTAAACAGGAAGATGATCATTGATCCCTCTACCTGTTGATCACGATTGAATATTAGACCCAAAGTATATCATTCTAATTTCTATTTACAGATTTCAAGTACCGTAAACATCCATTTAGGGTATAAATGAAGGGTTGGTTTCAATGCAACACCAACAAAAGTTTAATTCTTTCCTTAATCGACTAAAAGACGACACCTCCAACATGATCATCCTTTAAAAGCCAACTTTGAGTTATAATCCCTTCTTGCCTCTAAAACACGCTGAGGAGAACCCAAATGAACCCTAAAGCCAAACATGATTTGCCTCCCAGCAAAACATTTTCCCACCCAAGCAGTAGCAGCAGACAGTTTGTCTCCTCCTCGCTCCTCATTTACATTTAGATGAGCCCATTAAGATCCATAAACCACTGATTCCCCCACCGTCCGCGTCCGCACACCATTTCTAACACCTCCTAATTCAGCCCCCAAAAATGTTAAAATTAATAAAGCTTCAGAGAGGTGATTTAGAATACGGAGGTGATGGATAGAAGTCCTCAGTCAGGAAATATCTCACCTTATTCTTTGCTTTTTAAAATTCACCCTCCCTCTAAATCTCATATTTTGTGCATGTTAGTCAAAAAAATGAATAGTGAGAAAGAAAACAAGACATTAGTGAGAATATAAATGAAAAGGGAGACAGAATGCAGATTTTCCCAGTTTTCCACATTAACAGAGCATGAAGTCACCTTACTCTAACCGTACCCTGTACAGCTCACATTTACCTGATGTACGACAACATAAACAAAGCGAAAGATGATTGTTTAAATTGAATTAGGAAGATAGTGTTGAGTGTAGGGATGGGAATCGAAAACTGGTTCCTGTTCAGAACCTGTTGCATGTGTTCCAATTCTATGGCACCGTTTGGCAGCTCGCTTAACGATTCCAGGCAGCACCAGAGCCTAGAGCGCTGGGCAGCACGACTTGCGTCACGTTTTTTATGCAAGCTACGCACACGGCATTCAGTAAGCAAGTACGACGTGAGCAGGCGTAAGTCTAGAAAAGCTAAACAAAAAGTGGTCAAAGCGATGAAAGGTTTGGCTTCATTTTAAGGAAGAGAAAGATGGCAATAAGGTGCTTTGCAATCATTGCAAAGTGGGAATTACATCCGCGGGACGAAATACATCCAACATGCAGAAACACCTGCGCAGACCACGTGGCATATATTTCCACAAATGCCGTGTTTTTGATGCTTCCGTCAGAAGCTAAAGTTACGACCAGCATGGAAGGAAACTCTGGTGGTAAGTAGCTAGTTTTATATCACTGGCCGTGCTTAACGTGGTTCCTAGTAAATAATATGCCATTTCTGGAAATAAAACTACTTTCCTACCTCTCTTTGGGGTTAGTAAACATGCTACGAAGTTGCTCCGCAGTTCAGGGAACGAGAGAAAGGAGACGCTCATTTATTTAAATCAGGGGGAGATGAGTTTATTTCCTGAAATTGTACAGTAATGCTTTTTCATTAAGCAGATGCCTTCTCCATTAGATTTAGATGACTGTGAGGAGACGGGTAGCCAGACTGGCTCAGAGGCTGGCAGCTCCCGTTCACTGACTTCTGTTTTCACCGAGGCAGGCAGAAACAGAATGTCTCAGGCGAAGGTAGAGGAATGTCACTGTGCACTTACCAAGTACATTGTTTCACAGATTCGATAAGAGAATCGATAAGGAATCGAATCCTTTTACAGAATCGATAAGGGAATCGGAATAATGAAAATCTTATAAATTCCCAACCCTAGTTGAGTGTGTCAATGCTGTAAAAATGAATTGACATCAAGTCATTAATATAATTAGGAAAAAGACTTTAAAACACTTTACATGGTTGTGCTGTTAACAAATTTACAAAGGAATAATAATGATGCATCAGAAAAAACTAGGTCTCTTAACTCTTGAGCATGCAGAGGACCCAGAGAAGCAAATCAACACAAAACATGTTTAAAGTTTCAAAATAATACGATAAAATTATCAGAGCAGATTCAGATTCTCATATTCAAGGAAAGTTTGGACTTCAAGGTAGCAGTTACATTTAGGAAGGCCTCAGGATGTCCTCCTCAGCAAGGCATTATAAATCATGTTGCAGTCATGGCTGAGCTTGTTTAGCAGCCAATTCTTTGCAATGTAAACATTAAGGACAGGCTGAAACTCCGCAGGAAGCACACGCACAGACAGCAGCATCAGGATGTCCTCTAATGAAACCTCCTAATCATCCAAGAGTAACAAATATTCCACACATAACTTTCCATTTGATCAGATTCGAAAAGAAAAAGAAATTACTATTAAAAATCCTCTTTTAGAACCATAAGAACTACTCAAAATGAGCACCAAACCCTCATTAAAAAGATAAACGCCAAATAAGTATTTATGAAGAATTGGCTAAAGATCTGAACCCAACAAACTTTACTTAATCAGACGGGAACACCAATTTAAACAAAATGCAAAATGCACTTTTTGATTGATTGACCTCATTGATCTTACAGTGTAGAAATTAACTAATTGCATCAGCTCCAATAGTCAAAGGAGAAGAATATGCCAAAGGAAGAAAAAGGTGCATGGAATATATACACTATATACAGTATGTCAATATATGACAGCTTTTCTTTTTTTAAACAGCAGGATTATTATGCAGGGTTATTGCACAGGGTGTCTTCATGCATATTTATATAGATGGATATTTATATATATAGTTATTGCATAGGGTATCAAGTAATAATTGCACATACATTGCACAAGTTATTGCCATGGTAGTGCGGCATTGTAGAGTCTAGTTGCAGCAAGGATGAATGACCTAGGGCTCCTCTTTACAAATAGGACGAAGAGTCTTTGACTAAAGCAGCTTCTCAGCTGCTCTACAGTCTGGTGCAGAGGGTGGAAGGTGTTGTCCATGATGGATGTAAGCTTGGACAGCACCCTCCTCTCAGCCACTTCCTCCACTGAGTCCAGAGTGCAGCCTAAAGGCTGATTTATACCCAGAAACCAGGCTGTTTGCGTGTGTGTCGTGGTGAACGCCAATGTGGCCCCGCCCCTACCGCAGACACTTTGGTGCACCTCTACAATTTTGTAGGTGATCGCAGACAGGAGGCCTCTGATTGGTCAAATCTACATCCGCTCTACACTATGCGTATTTCCTGTTTGGTACCTAACGGCTTGATTGTTTGTAGGACCGCCATTGCGGGAAACGAGTCGTGAAGATGGACCAGCTAGAAGAGCGAGGTGCGCGCTAACGCTGGGACCCTTTTTCCACCTGGATCCCCGCTCTTTTGTGCCCTCATGTCCCACCGCTGTCGCACAAACGTGCCCCCACTTCCTCACCGCCTCGGCCGCATCTAGACCCACAGCTAGTTCCTGATTGTTCCTCTTGCCTTGTGGCGTGGAATAACATAGCACAGCCAATGCTTCAATATTGTGCATAAATCAAACATATCTGCGTCAAGGTCACTGCGACACACTGCTGCGGGAGGATAACCAGCCCTTCAGACAGAAGATGCCTTTCTCATTAGTTTGTTCAGTCTATTTAAAATAAAATTTCACTTTATTTTAAAGACGCATCATGAGATCTCATTATAATTTTCCATTTGATTAAAAGTTTCTGCCTCAAAATCACGCAGCCCATTTTTCCCTTTTGGTTCGTTGTCATCCCTATTAAAAAAAAAATTAAAGAACTGATCAAAATTAGAATCAACAGGTAAGACATGGAGAAAAACTGTAAGTTGATATCAGCTAGAAGAAACCTGTTTGGTGCAACGGCTCCACTGACTCCAGCAAACCTCAGGGTCTTATAAATAATGCCCCGATTGCTCAGAGGTGGATTCAACTGCTGGTACTGATCAGTTTTAGTGCTTGTTTCTAAACATGAGCTGCTCTATAAGGCGCAAAAAAGGAGAGAAAATCTTAAGGACCAACTTGAGAGTAATCAGCTAAACACACATCTGGTTTTCTCTGCCATATTTATGGAAGAAGAGAGATGAAGAGGGGAGGAGAGAAGTAGCTCAGATTTCATTACATTCTCTGCATGGGTAAAATGCCTGGGAGGCTCCAGGCTTTTCTCCCCTCTCTGGTCCCTGCTGAATGTGGATCTGTTTTTATTTCTCTGCATCTCTCGTTTTTGCTCTGTCACACAGAAGGAAAATCAGCGCTATGTTTCAAGAAAATTGATTTAACCCCCAGGGTTGCACAGGGGTTGTCACCATGACAGCTGGAGAGAGAAATACTTTCTGGAAAACAGGACAAGAGAGTGAGTGCTGCTTGTTTTAGGGTAAACAGGTACTGCAGTAAAATTTGTATTGTTTTTAAATCATGTCAATAAACTAGAATGAACTGAATTGACTTTGTTGGGAGGGGGGAGGTGAGTGATACAGCAAAATATGATAACACATTCACACAAGGACTCACACACCATGACTCCCAGAGTTAACATCTTGCCTGGAGACTGGGGGTCCATTTCATGCTCAGGAAAAAATGCGACAGATCGATTGAGGCAAGAGAGGGAGAGAGAAAATGAAGCAGAGGGAGAGGGAGAAGAAATGCAGCAGCCATGTTTGAAATGAGTCCCTCACAGCAACATGTTCCAGGCTCATCCACCAAACCAACCGTGAGCCACATTTACAAACTGGTTCCATCTGGTTGCAAAGAAAATAAGTGCATGTGGCTGCAGCACGAGAGCCAGTCATCACCATCGTCACCACGGGATCAACAGGTGGTGGTTTGACTCTCCATCAGTGTGACATTACAGTGACCACTCAAGCAGCATCTTGCAGTGTGCCTGGATTTTGGAGGACAGATGGATTTTAGAATCAAGTTATACTTCTGCATCAAATGCAAAAGTAAACAATGTTTTATTTATGTTCATAAAAACAGAATATAACATATTATATCTCTTTGAAAACAGCTAAAGCTAT
>NW_015152303.1:43316-47145 GCF_000732505.1 Cyprinodon variegatus
TCCAGCAGAACCAGGCTCAGTGTGAGCGGCCATCTGCTGAGGCCGACTGGGGTTCAAGGAGACAGAAGCAGAGATAAAAAAAGCAGCTGTAAAAGACTTGATGTTTACAGTGAAATGAAAATATGAAGCGGTTTCTAGTAAAAGCAAAACTTTAGTTATCCTTAAAAGTATGAATACTGAAAATAAGAAAAAAGTAAACATAATGCTGCTAGAAGCTAACATAAAGATAGAAGATAACCTAAGTCACATGAATTAAAATGTATGAATTCCTTAAGTTAAAAGTTTAAGTATAAGTTGTAAGTTACGTTCCCTTAAGTTGTAATTGATCTTAAAGTTATAATGTCACTAATAAAATATACTTCTAAATATACTTCTGTAGTTAATGTAAAAAGCTAAATGCTAATCTTCAGAAGCTAACTTCAGTCTCATATTATATAGCATATTTCATCTCAAAAACTAAAGTTGGCAAAAGTTTTTCTAACAATAAACACTTAAATGTTTATTGTTAGAAACTTTATCTTGAAGCCATGTGCTATAAACAAAATAACATAAATGCATGTTTTATGCCAAATGTTCAGAACAACGGTTGCTTATTCATGCTGCAAAAAAAATTCAACACTTTGAACAAAAAAAAAAAAAACTTAAATGGTCCAATCATTATCTTAGCTATCAATAAAAATATCAGCACAGCTTTAATAAAATTCCAATTATCAGAATGATTTCTTATACATTTTCTATTTAGCAATTTCCTCTAATCATACTGAAAGAAACTAGGAAAAATAACTATTCGGATAAAGTAAATATGATCTGCTTGTTTGCGTTCTTTATTATGTTTGTATATTTTTATTTTGACAAAAATGAGAAATTTGTTATCTTGTTTAAAAAAGAAGGCAGAGGTTTAGACAACTGGATGTTTGTTCAACTGATGGACAAACAAAAAACAGAAAAGCTTTGATTTTAAACTTCTTAATGAAACAAAAATCTCAGAATCTAATGGTAATACTGTTATAGGACACAATATAACCGGTGTTTTATTACAGTTAGATAAAAACGGATAAACTTGCACCTGTTGTAACGGGAGACTTAAGGTTTATTTATTCAGCCTGCAGGCAATGTGAAGGGACACGCCTTAAATCTACCTGGAAAATTCACCTCNAAGGGACACGCCTTAAATCTACCTGGAAAATTCACCTCAGAGTCTCAACTAAATGCTCCAGTCACAAGTTCAATAAAAACAGATAAACTAAATATATAAACTAAACTGAAATCTGTAAATAATAGCCAGTGTTAGATTTACCACAATCACTATACGTACAACTCTTACATATGGTTTAAACAATAAAAAACAATACAGGAGATATTTGAGGGCAGCCCTTGCCTGCTTTCCTTTCCCATATAGTTTTCTATGATGAGGTTTAGATTACTTAAAACTAGCTGATGCTATCTTAATACTGTGTGATATTTTTGTATCCTTCAGTGTTTCTTAGGTAATTGTGTCTGCTTACCACGGCACTCACATCCTCACAATCAAAAATAGTCATGAAAAAAATAAATGTTTCCATGAATCTTCCTCAGGACAGCAGTAACATAAATAATATGATTTATATCACCGGGTTTAATTGTTAAAGATCCCAATGAAAAAAATAAGAAAAAAAAAACAACAATTATGACAAATAACCTGGTTTCTGGAGTTTTTTAACTTAACACGCTAACAATAAACCATACAATAAATTAGTGCTGCTGCGTTTAGTCAACGATGAAAATGCGTCGACTATTATTTTGTCAGCCTGTTTATCGTCTATTTATTTTGGTCTGAGCAAACGGCTGATCTGAGTTCAGGTAATTCTGCTCCACAGCACTAGTTTTATTCTGTGCGCACACCGCTGGCAAACCCGAGCTTCTGTTACTGTCGCTTCTGGTTTTGAACGCGATACCAAAATGACAGCGGCGGCGAGCATCAATCGAGAACAGAGGCATCTACTAGAAGACCAAAATTATCCAAAGTATGGGAATACTTTTACGCAGCTGTTGATAGAGTGGTTAGTACTCTCTGTTAGTCTTTGTTGGCTTTTCATAGGAGCACAGCAGCAATGCAGAAGCACCTTAAAAGAAAAACAGGACTTGTTGAGGATGCTTCTGAAAAGAACAAGACCACCTTAGTTTATTACTGTTAAAAACGCCTAGTTAGCATGTGCTTTTTATAAATCTGGTGAAGTACGACGATCGACTGTTTTTGGATGTTAAGCGACCCCCTCCACTCTTTGGCGATGTTTTGGTAAACAAGGTTGAACAACACTATGCATGCATATTTATTGTCATTTTTGTGCTTTCGAGGCAGCAACAGACTGAGGGTTTATCATTAGAGCACATGCAGACAGTAAAAATATTAAAAAAAATTTAAACTTGGTATAACCATCCCGCGGCTACTCTTCCAACCCCCAGCAGTTTTTTTTTTTCTTCTAATTGAAAAATTAGTCGAAAGATTAGTTGTTAGAAAATTAATAAATGCCCGCCCCTAACTGGAAGTAATGGGTGCATTGGTGCAACCAGAGTCTTGATTTATATCTAAATAGAGAATCTGTTGNTTTATTTATTCAGCCTGCAGGCAATGTAAAGGGACACGCCTTAAATCTACCTGGAAAATTCACCTCTGAGTCTCAACTAAATGCTCCAGTCACAAATTCAATGAAAACCGATAAACTAAATATATAAACTAAACTGAAATCTGCAAATACTAACCAGAGTTTTAGATTTACCACAATCACTATACAACTCTTACATATAATTTAAACAATAAAAAACAATGCAGGGGATATTTGAGGGCAGCTCTTGCCTGCTTTCCTTTCCAATATAGTTTTCTATGTTGAGGTTTAGCATCAGCTATCTCAATATTGTGTGATATTTTGTGATCACGATAAAATAAATAAAACAGTGCTCCTTCAGTGTTTTTTTTTTTTTGGTAACTGTGTCTGCTAACCTCTGCACTCACTTCCTCAAAATCACAAATAGTCATGAAAAATAAATGTTTCCATGAATCTTCCTCAGGACAGCAGTAACATGAATAATATGATTTATATCACCTGGTTTAATTGTTAAAGACCCCAATGGAAAAAAAAGAAAAAAAAACAACAATTATGACAAATAACCCAGTTTCTGGAATTTTTAAACTTATCACGCTAACGATAAACCATACAATAAATCGGTGCTGCTGCGTTTAGTCGACGATGAAAATGCATCGACAGATTTTTTTTCCATCGATGACTATCATTTTGTCAGCCTGTTTATCACGTATTTATTTTGATCTGAGCAAACGGCTGCAGAAGAACCTTAAAAGAAAAACAGGACTTGTTGAGAATGCTTCTGAAAAGAGCAAGACCACCTAAGTTGATTACTGTTAAAAACGCCTAGTTAACATGTGCTTTTTATAAATCTTGTGAAGTACGACGATCGACTGTCTTTGGATGTTAAGCGGGCCCCCTCCACTCTTTGGTGATGTTTTGGTAAACAAGGTTGAACAACACTATGCATGCATATTTATTGTCATTTTTGTGCTTTCGAGACGGCAACAGACTGAGGGTTTATCATATGAGCACATTCTCACACAGCATAAATATAACTTTTTTTTAATTTGGCGTCACCACCGGTGACTACTCTGTCAACCTCCAGCAGTTGGGATGTTTTTGGAAATTAGTTGCTAAGATTAGTCTACTAATTGAAAGGTTGAAAGATTAGTCGTTAGAAAATTAATAAATGCCCGCCTCTAACTGGAAGTAATGGGTGCATTGGTGCAACCAGAGTCTTGATTTATATCTAAATAGAGAATCTGTTG
>NW_015152303.1:47515-79375 GCF_000732505.1 Cyprinodon variegatus
TATATATATATATATATATATATATATATATATATATATATATATATATATGGTTTACCATCATCATAGGGAAGTGATGGCCAAATAAACAGCAAGAACAAAACGCTGACATTCTGAAAAAGGCAGCAAGTACCTGGTTCAAACCCAACAGACAGGGCTCTGCTTGAGGGGTGGGTTAAATGCATAAGATAAACGTTGTCAAATGTACATATGACCAATAAAGTTGATCCTCCTTCTGTTTAAATCGGCACATGTGGTATTAACAATAAATCTTACATTTCCTTGAGTTTGAAATGTTTTGGCCTTAACTCAAAATAAAGCCAATGTGTACCCTGTTCCTGTCAATTCTAACATTAAAAGGAAAGCCATGTGTGCTTTTGAATACTTAATTATAGGCTGCTTTCAGTTTTTGGCTAAGGCATAAAGCAGTAATGGAACCTCCTCTCTGCTGCATTTATGTACGATCTCAGCAGAGGGCGTGGTTGCTGTAGCTTTTTTGGTACCATTGGCACCTAAACAGGTAACAGTCTTTGTTTTTACTAGAGAAAAGCCTTGCAGTTCAGCTTCTAAAACATCAATTTAAAAAGGTCAACCTGCCTCTAAAAATAATGATGCTGTTTATACAAAAATCTAAAAGTTTTAGTGTGTGAAAATCAAGCTGGCGTAGAACTTGAATAGGTCTCAGCAGGTTTTCTGTCCCATGATCCGAGGTCCAGATCAATGAGGACCCAGGTGTGTCTGAGTGTGAAAACAGGATGCTGGAAAAAGCCAAAGGGAACCGAGAAGCCAAACCAGTCAGGACGCAGACATCCTGAGGAGTTACCGACCCACACAGACACGTGCGCTCAAACAAACTACACACACACTTCAGCACCGACACGATGACATGTTAACACGAGGAAACAGTGCTCAAACACGCCATAAATCAGGAGGAAAGGGAACTGACAGAATGAACTCGATCCTCAGAGTTGCTTAACTGCAAAAAGTAATGCCTGCAAAAGTAGTTAAACAACCAACCTAAAGATCCTTTAATCCCGTATGGAGGAACACAGTTTTAAACTTGAATGCTAACAGCCCCTTAAAGCCTTTATTTCTGCATCCTCACTCTAACAGCTGGATTTTCCCTCTTTAAGATCACCTTAACTCATCTGATCCAAGAGAGGTTTATAGAAACAGGTTTCGGCCAACCTTCTTTTCATATTTTTCTATGCGATTAGTGATATTTATTGTTATGCACTTGATGTATCGAGCTTTTAAGGGTGTTTTAGGCCTTATTCATGAAGTGCAATATTATAACTTTGTTTATACAGTCAAAGAAATCAAATGAATAGATAAATTAAATAGTAGTTTTTTGGGCTCATTTGGTCTTCATCTGATTTTACACCCATTTAATCAGTGGTTTTGGAATAATACATAATCGTGTATAATTACATGGGTTTCTTTTTCTGGATTTATTTGGCTCTGAAATAAGGAGATAAAATGAAATCCAGCTTCATGTTGCATTAAAATGTAAAATGTCCTTCTAAACAGAGCAATAGTGTATAGCTGCATGGAGGAGCTGTAGTATATTCAGAAATCATAGGGTTATACAGAGAACTGCAGGAAGGACAGGCATACTCACCCACACACGCACTTACACATATGAAGACAACTTAGAGAAACCAGTTAACCAAACAGACATGTTTTCTGACTCCGGGAGGAAATGAAGCACTCATGAACGAGGAGAACATGCAAACTCATTCCAGACAAACTCCTTCAGGATTTGCTGCAGGACCCTGCTGCTCCAACAGCACTACTGTCCAACCCTCAGCCATAATGTTTGTTTAGAAATATTTATTGTAGATGTTGCTCAGGCACAATCATTGCTTTGTTTCATAACATAAGCAGCTGGAGGGTATTTGACACTCTGGAGCTTTGCCACAGGATGTCATCACATTTTTCTTAAAGCTCCTTAAGTATTTCTCTTTTAAAGAAAGGAAATGGTAGTGCTACAATAAAGTATCATTATTTCCAGTCATTTCACTGTTTTGAAAACCATCAAGCTAAAGGGGAATATGTCTGAGCCTAACTGGGCTCATATGGATGTAGGGCGCTGCAGCCGTGACATCAGCACAGTCTGAAATGCTGCCCTGCTGTACGGCATTTTGCTGCAAGAGTATATAAAGATAAACAGCAAGTCACTGTAAGGGTACACAAAGGGTGAACTGAATATATAAAAAAATAATCACACTTCTATACATTATATAAATCATTTATTTTCCATTACGCCTGGTGTCATTCTAAAATGGGTCAAACATGCTTAAGGTCACAATAAACTGGTCATATTTCATGTTCTAAAGTCGTCTGGGTGGAACAGTGGGTAGTAGGAAGACGGTTCCTGGTTTGATTCCCAGCCTGCGGTTTTTAGCATGGAGTTTGCATGTTCTCCCTGTGCATGCCTGTGTTCTCTCCGGGTACTCCGGCTTCCTCCCACAGTCCAAAAACATGACTATTAGGTTCATTGGTTTCTCTAACTGAATGGTTGTTTGTCCTGTTTGTCTCTGTGTTGCCCTGCTATAGACTGGCGACCTGTCCAGGGTGCACCCCGCCTCTCGCCCCTAGACAGCTGGAGATAGGCACCAGCACCCCTCGCGACCCCAGCAGGGATAGGCGTGACAGAAAATGGATGGATGGATGGATGTGGTCACCAGAAGACGTGCTATACGAATAATGCTGTAAGGAAGGAGCTAGGAAGAGGAAGCAGGATGCTTCCTAGCACCAATTCGGTTAGCAAAAAGGCCTCCTGACGTTCCTATACACCACTTGGTGTTATACAATTGACTCCGATCCTTTGTGTGACAGAACGAGCATCGTATTTATATCCGGAAGGCTAAAGCCGTGTGGCTTAAGCTCTGCAGTTCGGAGCTCCATTCCTACCTTGAATAGTGTTCTTACCTTTGACTAGTGAAAGAATAAGATAAGCAGTAGAAACTAAAGGTACGAGCTATAAATTTGAGGTATCTGGACCGATCCAGTCCGTTTTTACACCGATATCTTTAGCCATTGATTAACCAAAGTTGTTCCTTTGTTTTGTTTGTTTTTTTCTTTCTGAGTTAAGTTTTAAACACAGACGTAGGTGGCACTGTTCATGAAGAAAAAAAATGCTGCTAGAGCTGAGTTTTCAAGAAACTGTGTTATTATAAGCATCCAATGACTGATGGCAGCAGATGGTCGCTCACACTGAGCCTGGTTCTGCTGCAGGTTTCTTCCTGTTAAAAGGGAGTTTTTCCTCTCCACTGTCGCTACAAGCATGCTTAGTGTGAAGGATTGCCTTCGAGTCAATGTAATCAGCTGGTTTTCCTTAGACAGAAAACTCTGGAAAAGTCTGACTGTATGATCTGGTTGAATTGTAAAGTGCCTTGAGATGACGTGTTGTGAATTGGCGCTATAGAAATAAACTGAACTGAAACTGACCACCCTAACGGGTCCAACGCTGTAAAACACCCCCAGCCCAGTTCTGAGATCTGAGACAGAGAGGTTCCAGCCTGAAAGACAATCCAACAACCAGCAAAAAGAGCTTCTTTATCTGAACATTTTATCACCATGCACTGTGGAGTACAGCATGTGGAAATATTCCATGTGAGCCGGTGCAAAACCAGCCTACGTAGAAAAAGCTTCCATAGAGAATAAGGAGGGAGGGAGGAAAGACATGGCAGGAAGTCATACCATAAAGAGCGACTTGCTGTACCTGCTTTTTAAATGAATTATTAGATGTCTTGTTTTAGCTTTTGTTAGCCTGTAGATCATGTTTGAACATATCCTGTCTGCAGCAGGTGGCTTTTAGTGGTTCTTTAGATGACTCAGTAAAGGTGAGCAATGAGCTTATTTCAGCAGCTTGTCCAGTTTCTTTATTGAAAAACATGTCTGCACAGGAAGTTCAATCTAAGTTTTATCTCTAGATGTACCCGCTAAGCCTTTAAGTTTTATTGCACCAAACATAATTTCCCCAGCAGGAAAACAATAACATGGCTTGAATTGGTCTGAACACCACAGAAGTAAGCCAAGCTTCTTGTTTTAGAGCCACGGCGAGCAGGATTCTTATCGTTTTCTGCTCTGTCTGGCTGTATAACAGAGGAAGCGCCGGGCATATGTGCCCTTTGAGCACATCTGAAACCTGACCTCAGAGGATCTGACCTCCTCTGTCACACAGCGAATCAGTGTTCAGCTCTGTCAGCACCTCCTGTCCATCGTTTCGTTGCAGGAGTCAGAGGAGGGAAGGAAATGTGGGCTAAAGGTAAAGCAGGAGGAGCAAAAACTCAAGAACGCCGTCTACATCAAGCTGCTGTCATCTCTGTATTATGTTACATCTATCCATTACAGTCCAACAAACCCCCCTCTGTTCTACAATATGGGAACAGATGTTATTGTCTGCAAAGATTACACTAAACTCTGTAATGGCTTGAGATGTAAAACCGAGACAAGAAAATGGGAAATCTTCTCTTGAAAAACAACAACAGCTGCTTAAAGAACTTAATACATCAAGTAGCTACAAGAAGTCATCCATGTTTGGTGTTTTAGTTACATGCTGTAATAAATGTAGCCCAATTAAAAAACTGATTTAAGTCAAAGAGCAAGGCCAACACCAGAGAATCACAGATATGTTTAGTTAAAAAACTATTTTTTAATCACGCGTAAACTGTTCAGGACCCTGAGTGATTTCAAAGTGCATAGGAGGTCTAGGAGTGTGTTAGAGAGCTTACAGAGCATAATTAATGTTGGTAAAATAAGGTGAGGACCTTTGGATGACGTTGTCAAAAGAAGTGCAGGAGGAAAAACATCCAAAGGGACAAAAATTCAACAGGAAGTAGAAGGAAACAGACACCAGAAGACATATTTTCCTTTGATGGAAACTAAAAAACAAAATAATTCCTCAGCAAGATGAAAATGTTTCATGACAATTCATGTTGCTTAAAAATACCACTGAAGACGCCTGTTTGGTTTTTGTTTTGTTTTTCAAAGCTTGAATGGAAACTCATGCTTATGCAGATCAACCAAAAGCTTTAAACGTTTTGTTGGATGTTAAAAGTCATTTGCCCTTTCAGAACACAGCTAAAAAACAACCCTCTCTTTTCTGCTTTAGATTGTTACATCTAATTTTGCTCTAGGTATGTTTCAGCTAAATATTGAACCTTTTCAGCCTGCAAAGGAACAGATCATTGGGTTGAGATCTATCTTATTTAGCACCACATAAATCCTTATTGTAACTCCCAGTCTGGTACAGCAAACCTCAGCCAACAGATACCTCCTGTATTATGATGACTGGCTGCAGAAACATTTAAGACATTTCAATCTTTCCATGCAAACAAGAAAGAACCAAAACAGCAAATATATTTGCAGGCCCAGCAAAAGTCACCCAGCCTCAGCATTAGAAACCCGTCATAAGGTTCGGTAGAAATGAAGCAATGTGATCAGATTTCAGAATTTCATGGAAACAACGTTGTCATATCCTTGCTGCTCTTTCAAAAAAAACTTAGTTCTTAATGTAGCTGATGGTTTTTGTTGAAAACGAACTGTTTAAGCAATAATTCAATGTAAATCAGATGATCAGTCCGTTTTGAAGTTTTTCAATTGGCAGCCGCACTATTAATCAGGATTCAACTGAATCAAATTGACCTTTAAAAAAACGAACTTATATTTCCATTAAAGTGTCACTGTTAGTTTACAGATCAGGGTACGGCTGTTTAAAAGCAAGCCACACAAACTACATCTGTGTCTTACTATTCAGCAGTATCATGGTCTGATATTTTATCTTTAAGACTTGGGATTAACTTTTTGTAATAGATTATAGCGATAGATTACATTTAATCCAAGAATTTTTTTTTTATCTAATTGAATGTAATCTATAGCTTCATATATTTTGATGGATTTCATCTCTAATTCTAAATGCATTTAAGGTAATTTGATTACATCTAGTGGGCTGCTCAGTGGGGCAGTGGGTAGCACTGTTGCATTGCAGCAAGAACGCTCTGGGTTCGATTCTTTCTGTATGGAGTTTGTATGTTCTCCCTGGGCATGAGTGGGATCTCTCTGGGTACTCTGGCTTCCTCCCACAGTCCAAAAACATGACTGTTAGGTTAATTGACTTCTCTAGATTCTCCTTAGGTGTGAGTGTGTTTGTGAATGGTTGTTTGTCCTGTTTGTCCCTGTGTTGTCCTGCGATAGACTGGCGACCTGTCCAGGGTGAACCCCGCCTCTCACCCATAGACAGCTGGAGATCAGCACCCCTCGCGACCCCACTTTGGATTAAGCGTGTCAGAAGATGGATGGATGATTTCATATAATATGAACCTGTTTGCTCAGTAAAATGTCTTCCGATGACATCTGTTGGAACTCAAAATAAATCAGATTAAATTTGTCTTTATCGTTGGGTCAATGCAATTACAAGTCTAACCTAATTTTGTGAACTTTAGCGAAAAATAAAATCTACTTTGAATGTATTAATCAATGGTCTCAAAACTAAACAATTCTTTAATTTTTTTTATCCAACAACTATATATCTGTCAGTAAAAATGGTAAAAATGTAAAAATTGTGACAATTTTACCAATATATCTGTCCTCAGCGGTCCCTGGGCGAGCAGCAGGGTACATGGATGCACTCAGAGATGCTCAAGACAACCAAGCACACTTTTATAACCAAAGGCATTTTAGGAACACTAATTAACCCATGCAGAGAGACGCCAGGCCAGGATTAGAACCTGGGAACTTGGTGCTGCAAGGTAAGAGTGAAACCAGTGCAGCCTGCTCACATCCGATGCAAATTTACCAAAATAAAACGTATCAGCAGCTTATTGTACGGCTGATAAAATATTTAGACAGGTAAACTGGACCGGAGGTTAAGACTTTATCACATAAGCAAGAACCACCCTCAACAAGGAGCAGCATGTTCTCTCTCAAAGCTGATTCCACCCTGTCACAGCAGACATGAATAGCACAGGAGCTCTATAGAGATAACAGCGATTGCCTGAATAAGGAGAGGAAAGCCCACACAAGTGGAGCAACCTTTCGCTCTTCTGCACTTAAATTATGTTACAGTGAAATTATTGCAACTTCTTCCAGCCTAGAATTAGCAGGTATACCAGTGGAGCTAACTGTCATACCGCTAATCACATTAACACAACATGAACTGGTTAACTGGGAGACTCAAAAACAAATCTCTCAGCAGGTGATGGACATGACTTTAGGAACCTCTGCTATGCTGATAATGCTGCGTTCTGCTTGCAACAACAAAACTCTGACACGGAGATTCCTGTTATCCAACTAAGGGAACAGCTGGGACCGTTCCCTCAGAAATAACTTCCCTCCTCCTGGGTCAGGGGACATTGCTTTGGAGTTTTTAACTTTTGGTTTTTGCAGAACTCCAGGCTGTGTGGGAGCAAAGGGCAGAAAAGTGCTAGAGTGAAATCTTTTCTATGCATTTTTAAACTACATAGAGGACCTTGTAATCCTGCAGAATAAACCACAGCTGCGACCGGATTAGTGTCATTTCATGCCATCATTGTCTGATGTCGAAACCACTTCAAGGTTGTAGGTTTTGGTGCAGGTTAAGATGTACCTCTCATGCCTTCATTTACTCAATCTAGAAAAGTCCCATTGTTGCAAAACCAACATGTTAATGCAGAGTTTAATCCAAATGCAATGTTACTTCAGGCACGTATGTGAACAGCAGCATAACTATGAGCACCGAAAATGAAAAGGGATTAAAATGCTGAAGGCAAATCAGGGAATTCATTTTTTTTTAGGTAATAGAATGTTTCATATTAAAGCCCAACTAGACAACAGATGTATAATAAATTATTTCCAGCTTTTCCTCATTTGTTGAACTTTTAATCCTGCTCCTATTTTTTCTCTATCCCATCAGGTTACTGGTAATGATCATGCAGACATTTAACTGTTTTTTTAGCGCAGTTTAAACCCTACCTCCTTCAGCCTGCTTTATTTCTGTTAATCTGGAGGACGACCTCAGCTCCTCCCAGTCCGTTACAGCTACACCGGCATCTCCATCACAGCAGCCTTCTCCTCGCCAGCCAGCCTCTCTTTTCATCTCTGCGAATCTTTCATGCTGCCTAAAACAACAATAACACGCTCTGGAACAAAAGCCGCTGATAGATCCTTCCCCTTGTCCTGCTGGGGGACACTGGTTCATCTCCGCACCGGGGGACCTCTCAGCGCTCTCCGCATCCCTGCTCTCTGACGGTCTGACCTGCCGCGCACTTCCCCGTCCGTCTTCTGTGCATCTACCTTTCTGCTCTATCTCTTTCATCCTTTATTTGATCTCCTGTGTATTCCCTTTTTTTCTGCCTCTCCGTCCGACTCCAGTGTCACACACAACTCGACATAAACCCTCGTGTAAAGGGATGATGATGTTCTTTGGACATAAAATGCATTTCTTTTAAATAATTTAAAGTAAAAACTCCATAAACATTATTAATTAGATGCTTTCTATATTTACAGGGGTGCAGCTAAATGATGAATGAGGGTGACCACACCCCTCTAAAATTGGATTATTTATTTTCCAACTCAATAGTTTATCAAACATAATTAGCAGGCAACTTATGCAACTACATCCAAAGCCGATCCTTCTACCCAAGATCTCAAATCAGCAACATTAAATACTGATTCAGACCTTAACTGAGGAAGTTGCATGGTTAAAAATGCAAAAATCCATCTGTTTTGGGGGGGGGTTTTTCTTACCAAGTTAAAAATTAATTCACACATTCAAAAGTTTTAACCCCAAGTGATGAGGGAAGGTGGAGGCTGTAAAGAAAATGAGCAATAACACTTCAACTAATCACAGGAATTATTGCAAACTTTAAATCTGACACCTTCAGCTCACAGAATGAGACATCTCTGTAACTGTTTCTTTTTAGAAAACCAATTATTCACATTTTCTGTTTGCACAGAGTACAGCTTTCAGATGATATAATTACAGAATAATCAGTCCAGCATGGCTGACTTCACTAAGGATTCAATCAAAGGTGATTCAGAAGCAAAAAGAAAAGTAAAAGTCACTAAACAGGAACCATTTCACAGAAGTAAACCGTAATAAGTCTTAAGGCTGAATTATTCTGCATACAGCGGCTATATCAATTAACTTTTTTTTCTCCAAGTTTGCATCACTAATGGTCAAACTCAACCCAGGTAATTGGTAAGTACAGAGAAATCTAAACGAATCAGCTCATTAATTGATTTAAAGGTAATAAAATGAAATGGCAAAGAGGATTAGTATTGGACAATCTAATGAGATTTACAAGATAAAAAGATTTCTGTTAGGAAGCACAGCTTTCAGGGTCCCGTAAGGAGGAACTCGTCTCATGGATTACTCGTGTGATTTTGACACTTTCTTCATTAATCTGTCTCAAAATGTCAACAACTCATTCTTACCACTCAGATCTTATTCTTTCCATTGATGTTTGGTTGGAATCAGGTCAATTTCAGGGGTTTTAAAGTTCCCTGCTAGCAGCACTTTGCTCTTCTGATCCTGAACATCTTGACTTTGTTGCTTTTTTTTAGCAATACCTTTAAAACAAGAAACTTCTTTTGTATAGGCAATCAATTAGGACTAGATGTTCTGATATTTGCTGGTATGAGACTCATTTCCTCTGCATTAAAATAATTTTCCATCCTCAGAGGGAAGTCTGCTGCCCCCACGACTCAAGTCTCAAATAAAGCAAAAGAAGACAACGATTACGACCTGGAGTTTCCTAATGTCAAAAAAACAGACTGGAATCAATACCTGGGAAAAAAATAAGTTTTAGGAACTTTTTATTTCACTAAACATATTTGTATATGCCCATGTGCGAAGTAAGCCATCCTCTGCAATGCTATTATTCACTCATTTAGCCGTATGTTCATCTGTGAAAGAGGACAGGTCCAATCATGACCTCTTTTCTATCAGGATTGCACAAGTTTAGGCAAAAGGCATCAAACATCTCTGCAGACCCCACACATCCTGGACAGAGGCACTTTATACATTTACTTTCCCCTCAGATTTCTAGAACGCTGCTATGCAGGACGATACCATGCATATTTGCACTAACCTAACCTTTTCTTTTCCTTTCTAAAAACAATGTGTGTATACTAGTGCTTGGCAATATGGTTAAAAAATCTAATCTTTGATTTCTTTCCAACCGAATCCGATTGTTCAATTTTTTTAACCAGCTTTGATTTCAATCATCCCATCTGCAAGGTGACCTTCATTTACAAAACACTGAATGTCTGCAGCTGGTGGTGGTACACTGCGGGCTAGATTATCAGTGATGATAAGACATTGAAGAACAACAGGCGATGAGCTGATGTCTGAGCTATGGTTGCACAAGGAGTGGACTGGTAAAAACAATTCAGATTTTCCTAAATTAAAATCACCATAAACAATAACTGTGATTGATTTCATGCTTTAGAATGATACCCAAGTGAAAGTCAAGTTCTAAAAATTACCCAATACAGCCGATTCCGACCATAAATGTGGTCATTAGTCACCATGCTAGCTGTATAATAATGGTGACTGCAACAGGACAGCGCTCCAAAAACAGCTCTCAGACATCAATGCTGTCCTCTAACATTTTCTGATATTAATAGAGAGCCGGTTCTCCGAGTTAGACAACTACACGTGAAATATTTTCAACAGAAACACACACATCCCTTTGAATTAAAAGCATATAATCACATAAAGGAGTTTGGACAGCAGCTATAGAGGAGGTGACATTAAAGAGGACGTGCAGGGCTGTGACTCCTGCCGAGGAAGTCCACTCTTTTGACATCAGGTGTCAGAGGCAATAACTCAGACCGGACCGCACGCACTCACGCGACCTTTAAGGGTTCTTATCGGCTGCTGTCAGTTGGTGAATGTGTGAAAGCAAAGAGTAGCTAGATATGTGCAAGGCAGGTGGTACTGTGTCCCAATCTGGCCACACGCCGTCTAAATAACTCACATTATAACTGTAACCATGTCCTCTAATTGTACACTTCACTGCTGTCTGCTCTGATTAAAGCCGCTGTCGCCTCTTTACCTCCTGAAAATGAACACCTTGTGACTTATTCTTCCAACAAAAATGATTTTTGTTTGCCATGAGTCAAACATGGATTACATTAGTGCTGGAAGAAACAAGCAACTTAAGAGGATATAAGGAATACAAGTGAATAACGTGTGCAAAAGGATTTAAAACCTTTTGATTTCACTAACTGCTTAAAAGCAAAGAATGCTGCAAGGACTTTATTGCACAAAGTCTAAATAATAAGTGAAAAAAACGAAACTTCTGCAAGCATGGAGGTGTTACCTCGTTAACGGCGTCTCTGTCAGCCCGCAGCCTCTCCCAGACTGACCTCCAGACAGCCTGATGGGCTGATGTGTCTGCTGGGTCTCTTTCCCGGGGCCGTCAGGCGCAGACCTACTGTGTCGCAATAAAAACGCTCCCAGGAAACACAAAAGCTCTGTCTCCATAATTCAGGGGAATGACTTAGAGGTGCTACATTATTTAACTACAGCAGAGTTTGCAGTGGCCGGCCTGCCCCCCTGCTGATCCAAATCTGTCACTTCACTTCGCCCTGCACGCAGGTTGACAGGGCCCTTCTGGCCAAACGCTCGCGTACAACAGCTGGCATGTGCATGCACACACCTACAGCAAGAACTGTGCTGGCAGTAATATTTCTTCCACTGTACAAACACAGAACACAGTCCTGGCAATCCATTATGGAATGACCCATAAAGGCGAGAGGGTCCATATGTGAGATACGACACACTCAGGTCAGCCATAAAACTCTGGCCCCTGACAGGTGAGTAGCACCAAATAAATCATGTCAAAATGAAAAACTACAGGATCAATTTAAAGGATTGAAAAAAACTGAGATATGAGATAAAGTGATGTTCTTACTTAGGGTCAGAATGTGGGGTAAAATGCCTTTTAGCTAAACCCCAGTGGAGATGCAACACGCCAGAGCCAATCAGAGTGTTGTCACTGACCATGTCCGTCTATTTTTAATCCCAGAGGACGTTTTCTTGTTTAATGAAAGTCTGATTTCCTTTCCACTCCATGCTCTGAGCAGGGAATTGCTGCCAAGTCAACAAGATGCAAGCAAATGTCAACTGTTACCTGGATTATGCTCATCCAGGAGAAATGGATCCTAAATAGTCAATGGCTTGATGAAATTAACTGGGTTTTCTGAGGTAGAAAAGTTTAACTAGCCCGAATTTTCTCTGTAAAGTGCCTTCAGGTGATGTGTGTTGTGTTTTGGTGCAATATAAACTGAATTGAACTGCTTTCAAAAAAACGTGAATCGTGTCCGGATGGCTTATTGATCAACAAAAATTGCTCGTTGTCCGCAGCAGCCTTCACTGGATCTCAATAGAAAGGAGCAGCTGTGGGACGAGGCGGAATAAGGGACCGCTGACCAATCCGCAGGGATTGTGGGAGCGTACGCCATCATGGCAAAGGGCAAAGAAAATGTTTCCCACACAAGTTAAATCTACACCTCAAAAGAAACTAGGGCAAAATTTGGTCCAACCCAATATTGTACTTAATAAAGTGGCCACTGAGTGCATTTTATGGTGATGTTGAAATACAACCGTATGCTGTGTGTTGCTTTTGATTTTTGTCATAAACAGAAACACTAAATCCCAATAGAACAAGTCAGGATTCATCAGGATTAGAAGACTAAAAAAAAAAGTAAAACAATAAAGTATAGATACAAAATATTTGGGTGTGTGTGGTGGGTCAGTAAAAATTAAAGAAACACTTCCTATCAACGGTTTTATTTGATAAATGTAATGATCTCATATGAGGCCAAAATCAATATACAGTATATCTCTTATTGGTTCATTGACTGAAGTGTTTACCAATCTATTATAGAATCTGTGAGAGATATAAACAAATGTTTCTTTGGTGTTTAGGTTGGCTAAATAATGACTTTCCACTCCTTTTTATCATCACTTCTTGTTTGTCTTATTAAAGCCGTTTCCAGATGGTTCCCCTCCATTTCTCCATGTTTCCTAACCTTTTCTCCTCTATCCGGTTACACTTATTATTGCTTATTCCTCATGTATTTTCCAGTCTCTCTTCCTCCACCCTGTATCCTGTGTTTACTGTGTATTTTGGCCATTTAAGGGCAGCTTACTCTAAGCTAAATCTCTCTCTTGCAGCTGACACAGATTCAACTTTTCCTGGATTTAAGATGAAAAAAAAAAAAAAAAAACAGTTTATCCAAGTAGATTTTCTTTTCAGCAAAGGTTTGACGACAAAACAAAAGGTCCAAACACAGAGAAAGAGCGCTGCCATTCAGCGAGCGGACACTTTAAATGATCCAGAGTGAGAAAAATTCACCAAAACAAATGATTTTCATAATGATTGGAAAATAAATGAAAAACAATGTGGAATCAATGTTATTAATTCACATAAAACATGTTGATCAAAACATTGTTTATCTAAATTGGATCAGTTTAACACTAATTGGTCAAACTTCCTGACAGTTGGAATAATTATAAACATTTATGATGTTGAACCCAAACCTACAGCGGCTCTAAGGTAAATCTGGAGGGAGGAAACACATGGTTTCCTGTGGACACTGTTGCATAGAGGAAGCCCTGAATAGTGTACAGTTTCAGCCACAAGCAGATGTTTCCAGTGAGTACAGTATGCATCCATATAAAGAGGAGCCTGAGGGGTGTTTCTTATATTATGCACCAACAGGAGAACCAACAATCCTAGATATTTTAGCTGCAGCTGAGGAAAATGTAACTCCTTATTAATGGAAATTAGGGCTGCAACTAAGGATTATTTTGCAAAATGATTAATCTGTCAATTATTTTTTCAGTTATTTGATCAATAACGGGATAGCCAAACAGAATTAAACCAGGTGAAAGTAAAACCTTTACATTTTGGGAGCTCTGATAGAATATACTGACAGAGGAAAACATTTTTCTTATCTTAAATGCAGACTTTATATAATCTTTTTAAGATCTTGGTATAATACTGCTCTAAATCGGTTGCTCTGTCAGCTATAGGTATGTTTTACAGTCTCTATACTCTATTTAACGATTAATCTATTACTAAATAGATGACAGTTACTTCAATAATCAATTAATCTTAGTAATTGTTGAAATTCAGTCTTAAGCCTTATAAGTGTGATATATAGGAGGGCTGGGCTGAACTGTTATAGTTCTGTCAGTAATAAAGACAAAACTTTATCTTCTCTTTCTAACAAATGTAAAATTCTAACAGGTATTATTTTATGCCTTTTTTGCTACACATATACTTTTTTTAAATCATATTTAGTGGTAGATATTCTGCTATAAATAATGTTCATAGAGTTCTCACGCTTCTATAGAAGTAGTTTTTCAAAGCACATATATTTATTGCATCTAATGATTAAATACAAGAACTATATGTCTTGCTGAGCTCATATGAATATTCATTCAATCATTGAGCAGCAAAAAGAGGTTTTTAATTGAAAAGTTGGCTTTTTTTGTCAATATGGTTTCAAATGAAGATGCGATTATTTGCGTAACCACTCCGAGGTCGTGTCCCATCACCAATAAAACATAAATTATCAGAAAGACTTTTACGTTTACCTTACACTTTATACTGTGCAACTATTTTTTTGTTTACCCTAAATCAACAGAAGATCCAATAAATTTAAATCAGAAACATTTTCTTAATGTCAGGGAAAGAAAAAGCAACATGAGGCTAATATGGCGATGTTACTCATCTTTACAATTTGTAGGTTGTTTTTTTTTGTCTTTTTTAATTTCATGGACTAATCATCATTCTGATGATTAGCAATCCTAAAATGATTTCTTTATTTTCAAGGTAAAAGTGAGAAATGAGAATATTTTGCACCAAACAGTCATCTTTTTATAACTCTATGGCTAAGAGAGACATAATCAGCATGTTACTAATAATAATAATAATAATATATTTTATTTAAAAGCGCCTTTTTCTGCACTTAAGGAAACCGTAAAAATATACAAATAAATGCATTAAAATAAACAATAAAATCAATAAAATAGACGGAGGCAATGGTAATATCAATGCTACTCATCATGATCTCAACAATTTACACTTAATTTTACTTAAATTCAATAAAACCATTTTTATTCTGCCAATCTTAAGTGAATATTAGTTTTTCTGTTTTATTGTTATGTCTTTACAGCTTAAAAAACCCAACAATCAATCCTTACTGTATGACATCGATCCAAAAACACTTCAGGAAAATAATATTGACATCTAGAGAGATAAACAGCCCCAGCATTGATTCTGGGTCTACCTAAAGATCTCCTCTGGTGACTCTCCCTCCTCAGGTGGATCCCTTTCACCCCAACATGGAGGTTTATTCCTGCAGCTCCATTTTTTAGAGGTGAAACATAGTGAGACTATTAATTTAAGAACTTCCTTCCATATCACCTCCATCACTTTGTCACATTTATTTAAACTGTATGGCTAATCAATAATATTGACAGATCAGTGTAAGACAAATTGGAAAATAACAAACTTCTTCAGTTTATTGCATTTCCTGCAACATCGGGCCAATTCCACCATCAGCTTATCCATTTTTAAGACAAAGATATTGACCGCTGAGAGTTGAAAGTTGTCCTTGTCTGGACATGAACCTCGGTTCTGTCTGGTTCTCTTTCTATTCTGCTCCATGATTAGCTGACTCCAGCACAAAGATAACACTAACACCATCAAAGCCGAGCTGAAAACACAAGGAGCAGTGGTAATTAAGTCCAGTGTCTCAAGGCTGCTCTCACCTGCTGCTTCACTAAGCACTGCTGACGCTCTCCCTCAGGCTGGCCAATACTTCATTATGGCTTAAGTGAAAAAGAATCAATAGCAGAGAGCAGAGCAAGTCCAGTCTGTTCAGCCTCCGTCCGACTTCCCTGTCAGGCATCAATCAAAGATGGAGAGCGGGGCGGACGGGGGATCCAGAGGGAAAAGGCTGAACAGAGCAGCCCTGGAGAGAAGAGGCAGCAGGTGCTGCAGAGCGCTGATAGGAGCGATGCACAGCAGCCCGTTCTTCAGATGACATTAACAAAAGCAGAGTTGCACTGCAGGAGGAGATATGCAGTGTGTGAAGAATTGAAGCAGAGAGCTAAAAGTGCCTTCATCCTCTTACTGAGGATAGCATCGTGGAAATGGGTTAGGGAGCAACTGTATGAGAAATACAAACACCAAGACTTTCTCAGATCTTAGAACTGAAAGATAAACAAAGTTCTTGGGAAGTTTACATCCAATCTGCAGGGACATAAACGTCCTGCTCCATGGTTTCAATCATACAAAAAAAAAAAACTAACTTTTCTCTAAACAGGATTCACAATTTTGAATCAACAGCTGATTTTCTCCAAGCCTTTATGCATAAAGGCTCAAACATACAAACGCATCTCTAGGAACATTTAATGTTGGATTCAATGTTCCTTAGCAACCTGCATCATGATGTTACACTTCCACAGCCTTCTGCAGTCCTCTAGAAACATTTCATCCCCACATCAACCTGGTTGCTGCTGATATTGGAGCGATCCTTCACCTCTCTGTTGAAATTCTTTTTTATGTTTTAGCAAACTGTGTTGAACATGACAGATGTTGTTTCTCCTCTTGTCAGCTGTGCTAAGCATAAATAGCAGCAGGCCTTACTTTGACAGAAAATCTTTCCATACGGCTAACATTGATATTTCACCACTTTTTGGTTCATTTAATCTCCTTTTTAAGCATGATTCCCACATTAACGACACGGCTAATGTTAGATCTTTGGTAATTATTGAAGATTAGTGCTAGCATTATGATTAATCCATTTTAAGCCCCATTATTGATCATTTCCTGGTGACCTAGGGTTTAGGGGTGGGATATGCACTATTGCGCATTTCCCCCATAGATAAACCTTACACACACCATCCCACTCTCACAAGCATCCACAGGTGCTTGCATCCGGTTACTTACATACTCGCCCATTTTTATCTCCAGCTACTACCTAATGCATTCTGTATTGTTTAATACTGTATGTTGTTGTATTGCAGGCATCCCCAAAGTGGGTCCAGGAGAGCCACTGTCCTGCAGGTTTTAGAGGTTTCTCTGCTTTATTACAGCTGATTCTGATGATTGCAGTTCAGCAAAAGCCTGTTAATCAGCTATCTATGTAAATCAGCAGGGAAACCTCTAGAACCTGCAGGACAGCAGCCCTCGAGGACCGACTTTTGGATGCCTGCTGTATTGTATCTGTAGTTTTATAGCAGTTGGTTGTGCTGTTATTTTTAATCTCTCTCTTTGCAGGAGATAAAGCAGACTGATAAAGTTTTGTCAATATCTTTCTTTTGCATCATCTTTCTTTCACATCTTCTCCCTTGTTTTGTAGTATCCATGTAACATGAATTATTCCTAACATAAACACCATTAAAACCATTTACACATATAAATCAAGCATGGCGAAGGAGATCTTGGTAAAATCTGTTGGGCTCTTTCTGGCATTAAGACAAAAAATCTTATTGCCATATTGATTGCCAAACAGGACACCAAAAAAAAGAATCTCCATTGGTGTCACCCTTTATTTAAAGACTTTTCCCAAAAGTAAAAGCAGCTTTTTCATGTAAAAGCAGCACATTTCAGTCAAGTTTAGAAGATCAGGGGGAACTGGCTTCACTGCAGACAGAGACACCGGAGCTTCCAGAGCTTTCAGCTCATCTTCATTTTGGTTTGTTCCTGGACATCCTAATGCATTTGCTTCCTAAAATCTTTTTTTTTAGCTTGCATGAAGCTATAGTTTAAACCATTACATCCTGACTCAGTTTCTCTGACTCTCCAATTATGTTTTTAGTATTGCTCCATATGTGCTGCCAAAGATAAACCTCCCCTTGAAATTAATTATGAAGGTTCAACATTAGTTAACTGACGCTGTAAGCCTTTAAACTGTAAGTTTATGTTTTAGTAAAGTTGTCCATAATCACATTCTGTCTGCAAGTGTTAGAACAAGGTAGTCTATCAACCCCTAAAGCCTCTTTCCTATTAAAATATTTAACAACCTACCACTGCTTTGAAAAGAAAACACGGCCTGAGTTATTTCTAAAGGGGAAAAGAAATGAAATCTTTTTATAAAATGTTAACAACTAAATCAGTGGTTGGTTTAGTGCAAGAGCAATGAGACCTTCAGGGAACTTTTGAAACTGTAAAGAAAAACATCCTAAGCTTTCCAGCTCCTCTAAATGCACAGAGTAGAAAATACGAGGATGAAAGAGCAAATTTAGGCCACTAAAGCTGATATTTGTTTCCCCATCCCTCATATGAATCTAGACAAAAGTCAATCTCCTGCAGATTAACCCAACAAATGGCCGACATGGAACGGCATCACTGAGTCAACATGCATGAAAGCAAGCAGAGAGCAAACACCTGGTTCTCCCATTGTCCCGAGGCCAGACAGCTCAGGGTAAGGCAGCTTGGCTTGGTCCAACAGGTTTAGGTAAAACAGTGAGCACAGACCTGCGAAATTTGAATTCCCTCCTGAGAAAAACTGGGTCACTGGAGACGGCTTGAGGAATACAGTGAGGGAAACCAAGTGCAACAAAAGGAGAGAAAGGACGACTTGAGGCAAAGCTCTGTGTCAATGAAGCTAGTGATGCAAAAAATGACTAAATAAACATAAATCCTGGTTTTTAGCACTTTTTAAACATTGTTTTTATCAAATACAAATAGTCTCTCAATGATTAGAGAAATGTTTTCAGATTGTAATAAAAGTTCTTTAGGGTTCCAGGTTTTATAAGGACATTTTTAAACATTCCAGTTTAGGAAAATAAAAAGGTTTTGGCTGTTTGAAAGATTAGTCCTTATCAAAGGGCAGCACAGAGATGATGAACATGAATGCAAACATGACTTTTTAGAGAAGAAGACGCGGCAACTAAGTTCTGTAGATGGACCTAAAAGAAGGATCATTAGTGCTGCTTCCACTGCCTGATTCAGTCAGAACAACTTCGTTTGATTGTTTGCTCCAAACTCACTTTGACAATCTTTCTGTCCTACCAGTGAGGGTCTCTGGTGTAAAGCTAGCAGAACCCACCTCCTTCCCTCTGACTAAGACCTCCTTTATGGTTCTTACTCTGACTGTAATGTTTAAAATCAGATCACCATGGAAATGAAGATGTCTCAACATCCCAACACACATACACATACCTACTCGTTCTGCCATCTTGTTAAGGACCATGTGTTGACTCCCATTGACTTCTGTTCATTTTCAGTCATTTTCAACCCTTTCTATGCCCTAACCCTAAAACTAACCCTGAACCTAACCATTACCAATGCATACATCACCCTAACCGTAACCCTGACCCATTGACACCCTAACCCTAAACCTAACCATTATCAAAATTGCACGTGATGACCGGCAAAATGTCCTCACTTTGCAACAACTGGTCCTCAATTTGATGGTGAAATTGGAAAAATGGTCCTCACTATGAGGGCTAGACATGTACACACACACACACACACACAAAGTGCAGTTTGCCCTGTTTGCAGATACACTGACAAAGATCAATAGATCGAATTCTATAGACATTTTCCTCTAAATCTGCCTGTACTGTACATTAACTGGACGGTATGAAGAGAGTTTCATGGAGCTAAATTCTGTTGCATGGAGCTAAAACTTTATGGCCCCAATGTAACACCATAGAGTTGGGACTGAACTGGACTCTATAGGACTGCTCATGAAGTTGTTCATGGTAGATTGATGTTCACACAGTCGTTCTCCGTTCTCTGCTGTTTCCCTCCACTCTCGCCATGTTTTTGCTTACTATGAGCGATTGCTGAAAGGTCAATACCTTCATCCAATCCCATGAGCTTCCTTAGTTTGCAACTTTTTACAAACTGGCAAAAAGATTGGGCTTCGAGAGCATTATATTAGGATCAAACTGGAATATATGTCATTGATATTTCCAATATGAATGCATTTAATTATTCTTGAAAAAAAAAGTACAATAATTTTGACAAATAAGGTGCAGATTTGAAGAAATGTGTGTTATTTGATTTTCAAAGATTTAAACAGAATATAATCAGATATTAGGCTGTTATTAGCTCCTTATATTTTGGTCCAAAACTAAAACAAAATTAATCAAAGGCATTTATTTTACAGACTGACTCAATTTAGGGGAGGGCCTGTTCCAAAATTCCTTGTTAGATGCACCAGTTGTTACAAACATGACTTTGCTTCCATCATATAGTCCACATTAGTTGAATGCAGTCTGGTTTTATTGAGCAGGCCACCACCAGGGCTTTACAGATGTTCTCAGACGATACTGTCCTTTCATACAGTGATTACCTGTTTAAAAGACTCCATCATGAACAGACTGGAGCAAAATAAGCTGATTTATTGATGCAAAATCAGATTTTTTTTTTAAAGCTATAAACAGAAATAATTGTCCTTCTGTATTATTTTGCATGTAAAGAAAGTAACTGACAGCATTTAAAAAGCTGCTTTAAGTGGAAGGCTTGATGGTAAATCCATGGGTCCAAACATTAAACGATCAATCTAGAATTGAAAGACTAGAAAGAAGAAACATTAAAAATGCATTAGACGAGCAGAGCCGCAAAAGCTCATCATAAAATCCTTTAAGCGAAGCAAAGATTTTTAATATCGAGCAGAAAATATGATGCAGCACATTTGTCATGACTTCCTTGGATGATAAAATAAATAAAGAGACGTGATTAGGAGACTTTAACTCGTTTGTGTGTCTTAGGATATTTTAGGACATGTCTGGAAAGAGGAAGTCAATTGACACTTTTATTGCTCAGAAAGACAGTCTGGACTTTCCAATTGAAGAGGGAAGAAAATAAGAAGTCAAAGGAATTAATATTGTAAAGTTGCTAATAAAAAAAGTTTAATAATGTAGTAAACTTGCTTTCTTTCCTGCTGTGATGTGAGGAAAACACAAGCTGAAGCCTCCATTTTCTGAAATGATTAGCAGAGACATGAGCTCCTTGCAGGTTTCTCCGTCCACAAGGTCCTTTCACATCTAAACCATGTTAATCCAGATTAACGCCAGGTCAGAGTTTCACCCCCCAGCGGCTCCTTCACACTCCCTAAGATCCTATTAATGTAATACCCCGAACCTTCAGCTAAAACAGTCCAGACTATATAAGGACCAAACCTCTGATAACAACTATTTAAAACATGAACCTGACAGCAGATTTTACTGGTTAAACCTCATACCAGTAAGCCATGTTCTCAGCTCGTAAACCCAGATAGGACAGGTACGAACAGGTAAATCCATCGGTTTTTCTTTTTTTCTATTAAACATGCAGCTGAGGGATTTGAACAATGTTTATCAACACATATAGAAAGTGTTTAAAGTCCATAACACCGTCTAAAATGATCTTGACCCTTAAGGTAGACCAACATCATGAAGTATTAAAAAAAAAAAATATATATATATATATATATATATATTTTTTTTTTTTTTGCATTTACATACGGTCTGTAACAGATAAACTGTGAAAACTTATTTTGTTTTATTGAGATTTCTTCTCTTTTCTCGTTTTTTGCCAAACTTCCCTCTTTAAAATATCATAAATTTCACCTGCTTCCATTCACGGCCAGCTTACAAAATAATTAGTTAATTACTTTCACATCAGAACTTCAAAGATTTTCTCAAAAAGTATTTTTATAACTTTACTAATGGAAATGGCTGCCAGCTTCTTTCCTTTTATTGACATCTCCCAGTAACTCCCCAGACCCAGTCACACCAGGAAGTTGTAAATATTTGTAGATACAGATGGAGAAAACACCCCAGAAAATCCTCACCAGAATACTAATCTTTTCTGTTTTTGTTGTCAAATTCAAACTTGTAGTAGGTTAAACTTTTACTATGACATTATTTGCAGAGGTGTCAAGTAACAAAGTACAAATACTTTGTTACTGTACTTAAGTACACATTTTAGGTATCTATACTTTACTCCATTATTTATTTTTCTTCCTACTTCTGACTTCTACTCATTACATTTTCACACAAGTATCTTTACTTTCTATTCCTTACATTTTTAAAACAAACGTTACTCTCTGCTTGGGTTTAATGTTTAAAAATATTTATGTCACGTCATGTGCTCCATCCAATGCAGATCATTGGCTCCATCCACATCTAGTGAAAACTAGTGTAATTGGATGAGTCATATAAAGCAAACACTCATTGGTTAGCTAAAGGAAATCATCAGAAGCAAGCAGGTGTTCTTCAACCTGCAAACATGAATTGTCTATGCCATGCTACAATGTCGGATTCAGAAAAAGATGCTGAAATGTCTAAAAGGTCGGACACAGGCGAAAGCGTATCGGGTGATGGAGACCAACAAGACCTCCCTCATCCTTGGCCCTATCTCAAAGAATTTTTCCAAATAGTCAAAAAATTGAGCTTTCAATTCATATAGTGGCATCTGGCTGTTTTTTTTAAAGGTTACTTTATACTTTAAATAGTTTTCAGAGCACATACTTCTTCACTTTTACTTGAGTAAAGAGGTCAGCTAATACAACTTTTACCAGAGTGTTTTTAAACTGCAGTATCTATACTTCTACTTAAGTAACAAATGTGTGTACTTTTGACACCACTGATTATTTGACGTATAAGTCTATATTTTCCAGCCATCCATGTTGATTTACTTGAAAACAAAATAATAGTCTACACAAGGGGATAACAACATTTGAATCTATACATATTCCAGGTTCAATAATTACAACCTAGTGCCCAGAATAAGTTCACATTTTTGTTCTGTTACCTTTAGATAAAGACCAGGCCTGTGGTGTTGCTTTAAATGGTTCAAGAACAGCATTTCATTTGATTTTGATAAGCATTTTACATCAATTTTTAGACAAGACCCACCTACTGCTATAAAAAAAAAACAACAACAAAAAACAAGTGAGAGATTTCCACAGAAGACAGATTATCCTCTAACCAGTCTTATCCGTTTACTTTATCACTAGATGAATTAGCTTTGTTTTCAGCTCTATTGTCACCATCAAACCACTGAAAAGAGAAATGAAGATTCAAAAAGCAAACAGCATCAGCTGATGCTTCCAGCTGCGTCGTTATTTGGACGGGTTCAGGGTCAGATGCAGCCGATATGTCAGCTCCTTCTTGTTACATAACGGGTAGAAGAGGCTCTTAAGAGCAGGATATAAAACCATGTGAGCCCAGTCCAAAAACGGCTGCTCTGTAATGGAAAAAGGAGCAGCATACTTGGCTCCTCTGTGCATTAGTCCAAAGATAGCCCTGCAGGGCTGCCTTGGAATCTGGGCGGAAAGAAAAGAAGAAGAGCTTCGGGTTGTTGGGCTCATCTAATTAATTCAGGAGAAGAACAAAGAAAACTTGTTTAAAACTAAACAAATAACTCCCAAAGAAACTTAGTAAGCTCTAAATCCAACTCAAAGCCCAATCTGAGGCATCTTTATACAAATTTCTAAGGCTTTATCTAAACTTTTGGTCAATGCATTGCATTGTTGCAAACCGCGAGCCCATCGAGGGAGTTACTTATGATGCAGTGATATACGTGCTTCCTGTGGGGGATAAAACTCATCAAAGTGCAGCAAGGCAGAAAATCCCTGGAGGTTTACAAGCTCCACAATCCAACCAATGAGACTTTAGTGTCAGCAGCAGATGTTTTGGTTAATAAGAACACAGATCCTGATGATTTTTTTTGTTTTTTTACAAGTCTTTTCTGTTTTAAAGTAAAAAAGGAAAACAAACATGCAACTCTGCAAAAAGGCAACTCATACCATCATTTAAGCAATGTTTGCTGGAAAGCTGACCTCTCGTCCAAACAAAATGGTAAAACCACTGAGATAAACCTCCCTGATGTCTGTGCGCCAGCAGGCAACTGGTGCTCCTTGAAGCACACACTGCTGCGTGTAGATAGACCAGCAGAGCCGCAGACAGCCGCTAACAGGTAACTAAACAGCCTACAGGGAGGGATACATCACCAGGGTACACAGAAAAACACAACCCTGGATAAAAACACTTTCAGATTTCTTCAATTTTGTATCAAATGGAAGAAAAAAAAAAACAGATGTTTGCTCCCAGAAACAGTTTGGAGAAGAGAAATTCAGCTCTGACCAGTGGCTGAGTCACTGCTCAACAAGCCTGCAGCTTTAAGCTGAGTCAGTCTGAACCTCAGGAGCTCAGTCCCATCAATCCACAGCGTGTGCAAAGCTCAGTGTGGCGGCGGAGGAGGATGGGCGGATTAATTCATGAACAGGCGGAGTGAGCAGTCTGACAGTTCTCCACTTGTTGGTCAAACTGTCGATATGAGGCTGCAACAAGGACTTCAGATGGTTGTTTAATTGGATATCTTCATCAGTGTCTGGATTAGAACATGTAGAAATAGTTTAACTAACCAAAGACATGATGGCAAGGTTTGCTCTTTAATAAAAGTCTAAATTCCTGTTTCTTTAATGGAGCTTAGTACATTTGGTCAAATGTTGATGTTAAGAGTAGTAGGAACCCCTTTATATTCGTACTAATGGACTACAATCAGGATACCACAGGAACATGATTCTGTTATGTTCTTGGATCTTGTTTAAGTGTTTATTATGATGTTGGAGATAGGCCTGTTTTTCCAGTGTAGTCCTGTTTCTCTGACTGTGACTGGTGGATGTGCTCTCTTCATCGTCTGACATGGGAGCTGGCTCAGATCTCGTCTGCCTAGCTGTGTGTTTCCTGGACGGGGGCCGCCTTTTACAGTAGCCTTTTTTTATCTCTGCTTCTGTCTCCTTTAACCCCAGCCAGCCTCGGCAGATGGCCGCTCACACTGAGCCTGGTTCTGCTGGAGGTTTCTTCCTGTTAAAAGGGAGTGTTTCCTCTCCACTGTCGCTACAAGCATGCTTAGTGTGAGGGATTGCCTTCGAGTCAATGAGTCGATGCAATCAACTGGTTTTCTTTAGATAGAAATCTTGGAATCAATTCGCGTGTATGATGTGGTGATCTGTAAAGTGCCTTGAGATGACATGTGATGTGAATTGGCGCTATAGGAATAAACTGAATTGAAATTGAATTGAAGCATTTCTAGTCAGAGACACTCAGCTGATCCATCCACAAACTCTGGATATCAGTAGAAACTTTCAACATGATGTTTTACTGCATACACTTAAAAAGAGTGATTAGAAAGAATCTAATTGGGTTCCACAGTTCCATCAAGTTCAATCCCATCTTTTATCCTTTAAACCACATTAAAAGGTCGCTCGCCTTAGTTTTAGTCAGCTGACTGACAGCGCACAGCAACAGGTGGGGGTTGGGCAGCTCTGCTCTCCTCCAATCTCCATAAAGCTGGAGTAAACTCAGCTGACTTTGGCTCAGACCGTTTAAAGCAATGGAATAATTGTCAGAAAATTAAACGATTATCTATTGAAAATTTTGGAAATGATCAAAATGTGAAAAGCACTTTGCAGGTAGGGCTTTTAATTTGAATAATTAGTGACATTTTGGGCTCTTCTGTGCTATTTATTATGCATTTTGAGCATTAGAAAAGACTAACTGAATAGGTATACCAGAAGAGAAGAGAAGAGAAGAGAAGAAAACAACTGATGTCTGATACCATCTAACAAATATGATACACCTGGCGTTACAGAGTTTAAAGAACTGGACGTCTTCTGAACTTTATCAACTGCTTTACATTGAGATGAGACCACAAACCAGCTCAAATTAAAATACAGAATTAAAACTAGATCAAGGAGATCTTTTGATTTTACCAACATATGGTCCATTTAGAGTCAGCAAACTGATAGAGGATCCATGTCGGTAGATTAGAGGGATGGCAGAGGGCTGTTTCTGCCTCAATATCTCTTGAATCGTTAAAGTTGTACCACTAAAGTAGGAGAAACATCTAATTTTCAACAAAGCTGATTATTAGAATTTGAATTAACAGCTAAATGTATTCTTTAAAAAGCATAAAAAGACAGTAAATCAGATGCATCCATATTTCTGTACTGTAGCTTTCTGTGGGGGGGGGCTGATGCTGCCATGCAGGATTACAGTCATCCTCAGGCTTCTATTAATAACACAGCGTTTAGCTTCTGTGTTTTCACAGCCAGACTCCCCACAGGGGCAAACAGCTGGACCAGAAGAGGAGCTGCAGCAACCTAAACAAAACATCCTCCTCCTCTAAACGTCCCACTGAGCAAAGCATCAAACCAGAACCGGAACACTTTGAGTTTGAGGAGGAGGCCGAGGTTTTTATCCTGACTGGAAATGCCCCTCACAGAAAACTGCAAAGTCACTACAGCGGTGAAGTGATCCGAATCACCTCTGCACTTCTACTGCAAAGTCAGGCAGGGAGGGGGTGGAGAGAGAACCCCACACAGATATCAGGAGAGACGGGGTGGGAGGAAACGATGCAGGAGGAAGGAGCAGAGGAGGGTATATAGGAAGAGTGAGGAGGAAAACAAGGAGCTGAAGATGTTCCTCGGTTCTGATCTGGTCCTGGAGTGACCAGTTCCTTTGGGGGAGTTCAACCCATAAATGGGTCAGCTAAAAAAAGTGATGTTGATGTCTTCAACAGTGGGAAAAAACATGGGAAACATATCCAACTAACCTACTGCTATTTGTAGGTCAATGTTTAGAACCTTTGAAGCTTGTTTCTAGTCCCACTGACCGTGCAAATAACAGAGATTTTTAATAGTCACACTCACCCAGTATCACTCAGACATTCACAGATCAATGACTTGAGTTTAAAGCTATAGTGGAGGATGTTCTTTTTGCTGGTGGATCATCAAAATAAGTGGTCCTCCTAATTGTCAGTCATTTGTGTGATATGTTCATGTAAGGCCATCCTATGTGCTCCTTATTTTTACTTACCTGTGGAGAGTCTGACGTTGTGGAAAAACTGCAAATCTTTTATTGAAAAAGCTTGTATCAGCAACGCAAACAGCAACTCCTAAACAGAGCGTGCATGAAGAGAAAAGGGCTCCTGCACGCTCTCACACACGTTTAAAAGGCGCTCCCTCTCAGAAGCAGGTACAGGGTTGTGCATGTGCATTTTTTTATAAAGTGGAGAGGGCGAGTCATTTCAAAAATTCGCAAAAAATCCTCCACTATACCTTTAAGTGCCTTGTCCAAAGGCACATCAACATTAAGAAGATGGAAAGCAACCCTTTCTGTTTCCATGGCTCCCATCTCTCCCTGATCAACTGCAGACCTTCTATATAGAGCATATTTATAAGAGAAGAAAAACAACAGAGTAAAGGTTGATTAAGGACACAATGCTAAATGAAAGCATGAAACCAAGAGTGTCTATCCACTACTTCTTAACTATGGGGAGAATATCTAAAGCACTTTGCAATGCTATTGCAATCCTATTAGAATTTTTAATAAAAGAAGCTTAAATTTGGTGTTTGATACACAGAACGGTTCCCTAACTGTGGGAGCAGATGTTTAACTAATCAGGCAGATATCAATCCTGCTTTTCTGGGACGACGGATCGATGCCTCCTGTATGTTTCTCTCTTTAACTCCATCCATTCTCATCTCCCTGCCGAGTTAAACGCTTCACTGTATATAATCGCTCCAGCTCAGCAGCGGCAGGTCTCCTCATGCCAATACGTCACGTCTGATTATGCCGCGCAGCCCTGAATGTGGCATCTATACTCTACCTCACAGACACGGCGACATTCACAGCATCAGCTGAGCAGAGCGGAGCAGCAGAGTCCTAAACAGGCCTGGAGGGCGGTAATCACCTGCTCATTAGGTAATAATGAAGATAATTATCTAAGTGTGAAAGGGGGGGGGGGGCGTCTCCGGTGCAGGGGAGGCCAAACCAGCTGTGAGGGTGCTTCAGGAATTTGGTATTTTGTTCTGCAAATGTAATTTATATTCTGTATGGACAGCAGAGAAAAACAGCATAAAAACACAACCCTGAGTAACACTAAAGTCCGGGTCTGTGACCTTCATGTTCTAGATGTTTCACAGCTTTAGCACACCTGATTGTTCTATTCAATAAAAAGCTTTTCCTGAAATGAAATCATCTACATCAGGCGTGTTGGTGCAGGGAAATATCTAAAACCATGAAGGACCGGCCCTGGAGGACAGATCTATCCCTGCAGCCACCATATATAAGGCTGCGTACTGCCAGTACATAACCAGACGATGCTCATGCATACATCGTAGGACAACTAATGAAGTTTTAGCAGAGAGGCTGCAGCACTGTCCAGCTGCTTTTTGAATGCATGATTTGTTCGGCATTTGAATGTTTCTACTGCGGCTGAAACGAGCCTCTCTGGCTTGAATTCCCGCAACACCATAAAACCCTAGAAATAGCATCTAACAAGGAGCAGAAGTGGTGTTCAGTTTAGGCAGCACACCTCTCAGCCTGCTGGCTGGATAACCAGCAGCTGTGATTGGTTTAATTGCCCTGTTAAAACAGGTTAACGATGTTATTGACCTATTAGGAGAAAGCAGAAGCTCTTGACCTTTCTCAAGTGATTCTGCCAATCTTCCTAATGAGGTTACTTTGGGTCTAAGTGTTATAGAAAAATACAATGATGCTAAAGATGTCTACTTTTGTCAATGTTTATCAGTTTAACCTGTAATCGACAGGCAGATTCTCATAGAATATTCTCACATTAGAAGTGAAACTGAGAGAAGACCATGTCCTGTTATTGAGAACTATTTACACTTCAAGGTGTCCAGAATGAGTCATTTATGAGGGAGCAGATCAGAGAAAGTACCTTCTGCAGATGTACACAAGCTTCCTGCATGTCTCCATTCATCTTACCTAGATGCTATTTCAGAATATAAGAAAAAAAAAAAGAATAAAACATATTTTTCTCCTTCTGTTGAAGAAGAAAATAGCTGGAAAATACAAAGCTAAGAGAGAATGAGGCCATGTTGAAAATGGACACATTTTTCACCATGACAAAGATTTCTTCTGTACCTTCACAGCTTCTTTACCAGAACTTAGAAATAAAAAATACAGTTCTTTATTACCTTAAAGAAAACCTTTGAAAGTCTTTGAATATTCAATATTGTTTTTAATAGGTAGGATCTCTAATAAAGAGGTTAATAACTCCTATATCTCTGGAATTAACACAATCCATTCCTGTATGCTTTAAAGTAACCTGCAAGCTCTTGGAAAAAAAAATCTCTAGAAGGTAACTTGTATATTTAGGCTGAGTTTTACAAAATAACGTACATACATACATATATATTCTGTAAGGGAACCAAGTAAACTGTGCACTGCAGTAACAAACCTGTAAGCTCCAGGAAAGAACCTTTATGCTTAAAATTACACCTAGATTAAGTAAGATTCAACTTCTGTCTATAAATAATATTCTGGAAAGTCAAATAAGCTTTAATATTAATGAGAGAAACAGCATTTCAAGAGCCAGTGACATGTAAAAGGTAACTTCTAAGCTTTAGAGACCAACCAGTCATTTAAATATCAACTAAGATCCAAAAAGTTAACTTGGAAGATTTCAAAATATCTTCCATTTTCTGAAATGTGCCTCTATGTCCTGGAAAGAAAAAGAACCACTGTGGCTTAGAAAAAGAAATGTATCAGTACTGTGAAAGTAAAAAATAAAAAATAAAAAAAAAACACTAATCTGGATACGTTAGAAAGAATCATGCATGTCCTAGAAGGTAACATTCATGATGCAAATTTGCCTATGAACAGTAATAAAGTAATTTGAACTTCATGCTTTGTGACAAAACCATGCAGGTCTGGGATGGTTTTGGTAAAGTTATTTTTTCCCATTTTAGTACACAGAAGAAAATAAACCAAAAAAAATAGAACAGTTAAAAGAAGCCTACTGCTTTAAACATTTTACATAACCTTTCATTGTTTAATGGCCACATATGCAAACCCTTTCCATAGAAAAGGTGAGTTATAAGCAGTCAGTAAACTTTTTAAAATGCATTGTTCCTTGTTTAACTCTTAAATAGACGACTATCCTGAATCAAAAGCCTCACTGCTGGTCCGCTGTTTACTCTGCCACCAACATGAGCCGTGATTGGAAAATCACCCCAAATGCTAAATTAAATCAAGGACTAACAAACCATATTACGAAGGTTAATGGCCTCAACAGCTCCAGCTAAACTCAATCAGAGGAAATCATGTGTGAGAAGAACAATCAGTGGTTGTTTGCTTGTTTTCTTCTTTCAATTTCAATTATTTTATACATCTACAAACTGGTTTTATAGGTTTTTTTTTACTCTTAAACTAAAACCTTTACTGTGTGAAGAAAATGTCTGTGCAGTATCTACAGCATCTTCAGTTTAAATGTATTCCCTTTAAAATTGAAGCATACTGAAGTTTCCTTGACTCAAACCTTTCCTGAACCAACAAAATAAAATTGGTAAGAAAGTCAAAATAAAGAGCCTTCTCCATGCCAGCTCAAAGTTATTTTGGCTCATAGCTTCAGATGGAAGCCTAAAATATACATGAATCACAAGCTGATGACACTACCAACCCCATCTGGGTCGACGTTTCATGTAATCTCCTCCTGAATACTTCATTACTCTGAAAGCCGAAGGTAAAACAACACTCCCCGAGAAACATGTTCCAATAAAGTTAAACACCAGTGATAATTTACAGTGCATCAGTCATATAAACCAACAAATCCACAGCCTCTTCCCTCTACCTCTTTGGGAGTAAATGTTTCTGACAGATTCCTCTGGATCCCCTTAAACTCCCCCTAAGAAACACAGCCGGTGTGTCGAGTGTCAAAGGTGAAATAACGGTTGGCTCTCAGGGGCCCAGGTCTTTGTGTAAAGCTAAATGATGAAACAGTAGGTGAGGCTCATTAACACCGACACATATTAACAAAACACTAACCAATTTATATATAAACTCTTTATTTACCTAACATATGTTTTCTTCCATCACTGTGAAAATATTTTGTCTTTAAACAATTCAGAAAATCTTTAGTTTGGTCTGGGATTGATCCACAGGCTCAACAATTTCACACATCAATCTCTGAATACAACCAACAGCATTGTCCAAAACTTTCTACAAACTTTCACTTTGACTTTAGGAGCAACTGGGAGGGAATCAGTACCAGTCACATCTTTAATGCCATCCCTGCCCACCTCGTTTGTTGCCACGGTAACCAGGAACCCTCACCGCTTCAGGTTTTCAGTCAGGTACAAACCACAGCATCAGGCCATAGGGTTTCACAGCAGGACCACGACTCCATAATAAATAATAGATAAATATTACAATAGAAACACAAATTAAATACAAACAATGAGAAGAAACAGAATAGGGAAACGTTTACATCAAACTGATTATTGGACATTAGGAGCAGATATTTCTTGTAGCAAAACTCTAGAAGAACAAAATGTTTTAACAATACATCATTTTAGATCAGAACGAGGTCTGAACCTGCATATGAAGGTCTAAAACATATTATGGTATGTCAGTACATCCTACTGTACTACGTAAAAAGAGAACCGTTAAACTAGAGGACTCCACCTCCAGACCCAGAGAGTTACTGTCCTGCAATCTTTAGAAGAAACACTGTTCCAGTGAACCGGAGGAGTGGCTCTCATCCACGCCTCTGCACAGCTGCATGATGACATGCTGAATAAATACAGAAACCTTCTCAGTCAGGTATGTTGGAGCAGGGACACATCCCAGTTAAAGGGCCGTAGCTCAAAGTGACTGAAGATCTAGAAGCTGGACTGGTAATATACTGCATCATGGATTTGGAGAAAACATGTTAAATGTAAAGCCTCCCAAAGATCTGACATAGTTTCATATTTGCAAGAAATTTGTAAATCTGACTGACAAAGACACAAAGCTACTGCATGTCAAACAAAAAGGAAAAGGTAGAGCAGTAACCTATAAATATAATGTTAGGTCACAGGATTCCCAGGAGGGGTGGG
>NW_015152304.1:0-9920 GCF_000732505.1 Cyprinodon variegatus
GGCTTTTTAATTAGATGTGTGGTTTTTATGGCTTTGTTTCCTAAAATGTTGATACGCACAGATAGAAATCACAAAGATGAATAAATTACTGACTTATAAAACTGAATCATTGAACTTGTTCTCTACCAGGCTTCATCAGAGCTGAATCAATGCTGAGGTGATTCAGTGTTGAAGGGATGAAACTTAAAGTTTATGGATAAACTATCAGGGATGCAGCTCCTCATTTATATTTCCTCTCTATTGATCCACACTTTGATCAGACTAATGATTTTTACAAAGTTGGAACAGATTCTTAAAACCTGAAAAATGACCCAAATCTGCACCAATTCAATGCGCTGAAAGGGCTACAATGTGGGATTCAGAAAAAGATGCTGAAATGTCTGAAAGGTCGGACACAGGCGAGAGCGTATCGGGAGACCGAGACCAACCAGACCTCCCTCATCCTCGGCCCTATCTCAGAGGATTTATAGAAATAGTCAAAAAATTGAGCTAGTGGTATCTGGCTGTTTTTTTTTTTTAAAGGTTACTTTATACTTTTATACTTTCAGTAGTTTTTGGAGCGCATACTTTTTCACTTTTACTTGAGTAACGAGGTCAAGTTGATACTTCAACTTTTACCAGAGTTTTTTTAAACTGCAGGATCTAAACTTCTACTGAAGTAACTAATGTGTGAACTTTGACACCACTGATCAATCCACATTATTGAATCTGATCCGGTAACTTCTACGCCATTCTGGTTATTTATTGTGCATTGAATCTAATTTATCGACATTCAACCTTTGCAGTCGGATCATGCTGTGCACCCCTGAAATTTAGAGTGAGTCAGCAGAACCTAAACTTGCGGTTTTATCCAATATATTGCAAACTTCTTTTGAAATACTAAACTTTTTATTTTTTTTCTATTCATTAAATGCATGCAAATAAGAATTTCCACTAATTTTCATCCATGGATGTGGTAAACAGCGTGCACAATAACCAGGAGTCGGTACCAGTAAAGAAAATCTGATCTGTGCATCAACAGAGAAAGACTGAAAACAGACCTGAGAAGAAAAAAAAACCTTTATTGCATCATTGTTGCCTCTGCTTTGTTTCTTCTTCACATTGATAAGGAATGACGAGGCCGTGGGGTCCGGCTCTGTGGAATGAGTCATCACATGACCAGGCAATTTGTCACCTGTCGTAAGCCCCGCCCACTCCTCCCCTCTCCCTTACAACACCCGGTCACGTAATCTGGAGTTAAAACGAGCAGATTAAAAGAAAACAAACAGATCTAACAAACTGAAGAAGAAGAGGATGATGGGAAACCAGGTGAGCTCAGAGTTCACGACATCACTTCCTCCTGCAGATACATTTATAATTTAAAAAAGAAACAAAAACCCAGAAACAGTCCTGTGAAATGCTCCTCATCTTCCTCCTCCTCTGTTTGTACACGGTGACATCAGTCGGTGACATCAGCCTGCTGCTTCCTGTGGAGGCTCTAACGTTTCGATAGCTCATTGGACAGCCAGTCCAGGCCCTCGTAGAGACCCGTCCCCTGAGTGGCACAGGTGGCCTGGACGTGCCACTGAAACACAAACGGAAACAAAACAGGATCAGAGCAAAAACTGAATCTGGTTTCAATATTGGGAAACTGTTGAGACTTTGTGTTACTTTTGAAGTTTTCAAAAACTGAGCAATGGTCATAAAAATGACCAACAGGATAAAGGAGGCCAGTAAATGCAAATAAAGTCGTCTCTGTCTTGCAAAAATCTTAAACGCAAGTGTTTGACGTAATCCATCTGGTTAAAGGAAGTTTTCAAATCCAGCTCAGTTCTGACCCAATAGGAAGGAAAGGGTTTGAAATCTTAGTTGCATCAATGCTGCAAAGGAGGGGGGGGAGGTAGTTGCCCTTGTTTTGTTATTTTTGCACAACCATTATCTGACTCTGCTGTAGAGAATATCACCAACTGCTACATTTTAACGTCTTTAACACCTGAGAAATCCACTGATTTAACAGCTCATTTAATCCTTGATGGGTTTTTAAAACCACCAGGACTGTAATGCAGAATGCAACCACAAGGAGGCAGCAACTGCCAGGCAGCAGCAAAAAAAGGCAGGGATAGTAAAAAAAAAAAAAAAACTAAATCCAACATTAGATACATTAAAGTTGAGCTGAACGCCTTCTTCAGAAATAATTAGTTTTGAATCATATATTAGAAATGATGAGGACTTCTATTTAGTCCAAGTTAGAGTAGAACGCTGTGGGATCTATCACACCCCCCCCCACCTTAAAAACAGCGTATCAGAGCTCAGCTCGTCTAAATCCCCCAAAGTTCTGCTAAACATGCGTGATCTTTAAATGGATCCTTACGGTTCTGCTGCGCAGGCTGTGCAGGCCCAGTTTGTCGGTGAGTTCGCTGACCCCCATGGCGTTGGGAAGATCCTGTTTGTTTGCAAACACCAGAAGGACGGCGTCCTTCAGCTCGTCTTCCTGGATCTGAGGGGATACAAGAGTCAGGTTGACGTCACCATCGACCCACCGAGGCCACGGCAGAATCCTTGATCGCTCACCATCTTGGAGAGCTCCTCGGCCGACTCTGCCACTCTCTCTCTGTCGTTGCTGTCCACCACGAAGATCAGACCCTGCAGAAGAAACGGTCACTGATCAAAGCAGTCTGCTGTCTGAGACGCTAATAAACAACATCAGCGAATATCATTGGTTGATGAGACACAAACCAAATCAAACCATCCGTGATTCTAACTTATAAAAAGTACATTTCTCCACTGTGAGATCAGCAAAGTCAATCAATCAATAAAACTACCTGTGTGTTCTGGAAGTAGTGTCTCCACAGAGGTCGGATCTTGTCCTGACCGCCGACGTCCCAAACTGTGAAGCAGATGTTCTTGTACTCCACCGTCTCCACGTTAAAGCCTAAAACATGCAGACGCAGCAGAGGATGTTAGAGCCGAGGCGGCTACTTACTGAGCGCGTGCAGTAAGATACTTTCTGTCTGAAGAATTAGTAAAATACTGAGGAAAGAACAAACTTTCCATTTACGCAGATAACATTCGTTTTATACGTTCAGATAAGGCCTCAGCTCTTCTTCTGGATATTGAATCTTTAAATGGAGCAAATGCTCCTGATTTTTCACAACAGTAAGTTTGAAAGTTGTTTGGTCCTAATAAAAAATAATAATTTACTGCAGCTAGCTCTAGTTACTCTGTTAGTTACTCTGTAAATTCAGCAGTCGGGCTTCTGCTTTCCTGATAAATGGGCAAAAGATTCACAGTATCTTGTTAGGTTGGTAGTGCAACAAGATAAATTCATTATAAATTAAATCTGCTCTGATGGGATTAAAAACAAAACCTTAAACTACAAAAACAAACCAAAAAAGCCTCCCAATAATTTAATCTCATCAACCATTTCTTAGCTTCCTGAACCACAATCCGTGTGTGATAAGATGATTTTTACTGCTTTGATTCGGCTCCTGCTAGGAAACATTTCCACCCAGGTATGATTGATTACTTACCGATAGTTGGGATGGTGGTGACGATCTCTCCGAGTTTAAGTTTGTACAGGATTGTTGTTTTTCCAGCTGCATCTAAACCCACTGAAACAACAGATAAAATAGTCAAATTAAAATGTAAATTAATCAAATTTAATAAAATATGTTTTTATTTTGATATTTCTTTTAAACTTTATTAGATCGTTTTTCTGTAACACAATTTTGGACCAAATACTGGCCCCTAGAGGACGCTGAAAATAATGCAGTTTTCTTTTTTTAATCAGCTTCGCTGCATCTTATGTAACATTTCTCTTCTGAAACGTTGAAGATTTTAAAGCCGTTTGCATATTTGAACAAATTATTCACTCTTATTTTCTATAAATCCAGTTTTAGGAACAACAAAGTTTGGATTTTGACAGACTCACTGCTTTTTATCAACAGATTCTGAGATAAGCCGTTTGAGAAAACATGGAACTAAGAAGGTCAGTAAGTTTTCAGTTTATCTAGAAAGTTCTTTCAACTCTTTCCAGAAATTAAGGTTTTCATTCTAAAAATAAAAAAAAAATATCCAGAATTAGATCCATATAAATGGAACTTGACCCAGACAACAGATCCAGACTAAGAGAAAATGATTCAGAGTCACGCCTCTGGATCCAAAAATATTTCCAAACAGACGAAACATTCAGAAAACTACAACAAATCATCTGGATTCAAAACAAAAAGAATTTAAAAGAGACTGAAATCCATCCATCTTTAAAAACGGTTTATCCTGGTTGGTTGAGGAAGATGCAAACCTAATGCAATAAAAGCCCAGACCTGGATTCAGACCCAGGACCTCCTCACTGCAGAAGTTTAATTAAAAAAAGGAAAAAAATATGTCAGAAAAAATAAATAGAATAGAAATAAATAGAAGTGTACAGAGACACAAAGCATAGATTCTGAATACCAAACAGAAATCCGTAAAAATACCTACTCCTGTAAATGGATTACAAAGTAGACTTGGATACGAAACAAAAACTAAAATAAACCTAAACATAGAATCAATTCAGTTCGGTTTTTTTTTTATAAATAGCGCCAATTCTCAACTTATGTAATCTCAAGGCACTTTATAGAGACAATTCAACCAGATCATACTTACAAATTGATTCAGAAAGTTTTCTATCTAAGGAAAACCAGCTAATTGCATCGACTCAATTAAGGCTACTTGTTTTTAATATTCACAATGATGCCCACTCTGCTTAAATCTGGGAATCTTGGTCAACAAGAACAACATGGCTGTGGGTATAAAAGACCATGACAGTCAATTTAAATATATAAAATTGACCAGTAGCATTTAAATAAATGGCACCTGGTATATACTGCATGAATTATATCTTTGCTATTATAAATTACACGAACAACTCTAAAATAATCCAGATCAGATTAACTAGACGCAAACCTGATCTAGAACAGAAGAGGTTCACTGATAAAATATGAAACTCAGATCCAGATAGAAAAAAATAACACCAAATCGAGACAAGGCAGATCTAGAAGTGCTTAGTGACTCTAAAAAAGCTCCAGAAACACAAAAAAACAAAAATGTACACAGACCTTTATCTAGATTAAAGTGCTAAATAATATTTATTCAATTGGTTCCTGGTTGACTAAAAAACATCTAGAAAAACAAACAAAAAGAAAAACAATAGTGATCTTTATAACAATGATTAACAACTGGATACACAAAGACTGGATCATTAAAATATGCAAAATGGAAAAGAACCAGACCTACAATCAAAGAGTAACCTCCACAGGTGTGACTCCAGGTTGCATAATTGGATAAAAGGAACATTAACAAAGATCTTGACTAAGTATCAACAAATTGCTTTTAAAGAAATCAGAGGATCTAAGGAAACAGAACAGAAATCAGAATTGGTACCAGTAAAAACAAGTGGATCCAGATTGACCCAACTGGCTCATTAAAACACTCAAACTGGATCCGAATAAAAGAGGATTGGATCCAAGCGGAACCGGATCCAGAGAATAAATAGATTTAATAAAACTAATCTGGACTCATAATGACGAAAAAGGAGAATCAGAGAGCAGGAAAAAGCTATTACAAAATTAATAATAATAATAATAAAAAATCGATGGTGGTAGATAAGCATCTATAAAAACAGAAAATATTAAAAAATGAAAAAACTTTCTGCATCAGTGAAAGCTGGTTGACTCTGATTCATTCAACAGGATTGGGCATTGAATTAAAAAGAAAAGAGAACAATCAGATTATGTCCATTTTAATACATCTAACAGTCCTTCCGTTTAGCCCTGGCTGTTAGCATCTGCTAACTCCGTTAGCTGGATTTTTCAGTAAGGCTCACAGTAATGATGTAACCAGACTAAAACTTTAACCGAATAACAATATAAAGCCCCCCTGGTCTAAAGCAGCAGCCCTGCCGCAGAACACGCTTTGAGTCAGCCCCCGGTACCGGCCCGGTCAACTCGGAGCTAGTTAGCCTAGCCACAACGCTCACCCATCAGTATCCTCATCTGCTTCTTGCCGAACAGCCTGGAGAACAGCGACGAGATGGTCAGACCCATTTTTTAATAAACAAAGTGTCCAAGAGAGGCAGCCGGTAGAGGTGACAAGACGAGGACGGGAGCTGGAAGGCGGTAAGCCCGCTGAGGCTGCTGTCAGAACCGAATAACAGGCACAGAACAACCGGATCCGAGAGAACTGTGGGCGCTGCTCCTCCTTGGTGCCACGTCCAGGCCAACGCGGAATAAATGACGTCATGACTTTGAAAAAACTTTATTAGCAGCCCCAGAGGAGAGGCGCGTTTAGGTTCACAGGAAAATGAAAATCAATTGAAATCCTCTGCTTGAGAAAATGAATTGTTTGAGTACAGATACATCATTCCGTGGAATACACGAATCTAGTAGGTTTATTTCTAACAACTTTAATATAAACTGACAGCGACGATAAAAACGGTGGCTAAAGCGAAATAGTTTTTTAGCGTTTTCTGTTTAACCTGAACGCATCCTTAAATTCCCGCCTCCTTCTCTGCTGTCAGTTCCGCCATGGCAGAACATGGCGGCTGTTGACAGCTGGAGCGAAGATTTAGGGAAAAACTTGAATTATTTGTTGTTTGTTTTGTTTTATTTTGACATAAAATTATAATTTGTTTAATTTTCTTTTTATTCCAACGCGTTAAATTATCTCTTTTGTATTGGAGAGCTTATTATCAGGTAAGAACCGGATTTAACCGGCAGGTTTGTGGACGTTAAAGTTTCGCGTTTTTTTGACGCCATAAACTCGGACAATTACGCTGAAGATATCCTCAGTTAAACACATAGGATAGGCAAACAGAGCAAGATAACGCAACAAAACAAATATTAATGTCAAACAGTCAGCACATTTTTTTCGTTTTTGCAACATTTTCTTTCTTTAATGTGGAATATTCTGGGTCTTAGAGTTCTAAACTTACAGTTTTATTAATTTAATCAAGAATTGAAACCAACATACTTTACCATTGCACTGAATTAGAGATTATAAACGAACTGTCCCTTTAACCCTGTAAAGATCTGTATCTACATGTCTGCCTTGCTGCATCAGGAAGTTCAGATCCAGGCTAAAAAATAATCTAGATTGAGACTAACAGAAAGAGATCCAGAGTAACTGTATTGAATCCAGCTAAACAGAAGTGGGTTTTCGAAAAACTATCCAGAATTTGATACAGAATAACATTTAATCCATGTTTATCGAACAAAAGACTCTAAATCCACAGCTAGATTAGTGCTGAACTCCTTCTTTTCTATAGAACTGGAGCTACATTGGGAATAAAATCTGGAATTGGATCAGACTATCTTAACCTAATCTAGAATTGGAATAATCCCAGACAAACTTACCTTGATTTTTAGAAAACTCCAGATTAACAGAACAATGCAACACTGGATTAAAATCTATGAAGATAATTCTAGATCTAAATACTGGAAACAGTTTGATCCTGATGGTTGATCTGAACAGTCAAACTGCTTTTTAATCTATTTATTTATTGACTCAGTAGAAAGGTGTAAGCAGATGTTTGATGAAGTATTTCTTCCTTTTAGTTTTCCGATGAGTTTTGGATGAATTCTGTCTGATCATGGGACCAGTCTGACCTGGACTGAGTTGGACAGGAAGGACATGGAGAAGTTTGGGATGAGCTTTGGTGGCGGTCCCAGCAGGAAGGAGCTGCTGGATACCGTCGAGTCTCAGAAGAAGCAGCTGGTCCAGTACCAGACCCGCTTTAAGGATGTGGTCCGGGCCTACAAGAGTCTCCTGAAGGAGAAGGAGGCTCTGGAAGCCAGTCTGAAGGTTCTGAGCGTGACTCAGGACCTGGACCTCAAGCAGCAGGAGCAGGATACCGCCAGGCGCCTGGACCTGCTGGATGATGGCTGCTCTCTGCACAGCGAGGACAGCGTGGACACAGCAGCATCGGTGGACGCAGCCAGTGAAACCGCAAGGGGAGAACAAAGCGAGGAGGACCAAGGTGAACCGAGCCAGAGGCCCTGCTCTACGGTATGTGGACAACATGTGTTAGAGTCGCTGCATCACTGCTTAGTCTAACATGGTTTTTGCTTCTACAGGCTGATGCTGACAGCAGCAGCATGGAGGCGGAACAACAGCAAACACCCACCGCCCCCAATGTGGAGACGGACCGCCGCATTGCCCAGCTGAAGAGCCAACTGAGCACGCTCACTGCATCGCTGGCCACTGTGACGCAGGAGAAATCTCGGATGGAGGCAAGCTTCCAGGCTGACAAGCGTCAGCTGAAACAGGAAGTTCAGGAGCTGCAGGGGCGTCTGGCTGCCACAACGGCGGAGCAGGAGGCAGAGCTGCAAGCTCTACAGCAACAGGTCACGGAGACCCGTGCTCGCATCATCACACAGCAGCACGAAAGGGAGCAGGAGCAGGGAGACCACGCCCAGCAGCTGAGGGAGCTGCAGAGACTCCTGCAGCAGGAGCGAGACCTGCGGCAGGACGCCGAGCTGCGTCTGCACGACGCCAACGCCGCCCTCCTCTCTACCTCACAGGCGGTGGACCGAGGGATGGAGTCAGAGGCCCACCTGAACCAGGTGAGGGAGGAGAGAGACGAGCTGCGCAGGAGGCTGCAGGCTGCAGAGGAGGAGCAGAAGAAACCAGATCCCAGAGTGGAGGAGCTGCAGAAGGAACTGCAAGAGCTGAAGAACTCCTTCCATCAGCAGATCCACAATGAGACAAAGAAGGTGAGATTAGGTTCGGTTTACAGAAAGCCAGCAGACACACCTGACTTAGAAAAAAAAGGGGATTCAAAGGCCTTGTATGCTGAGGAGGGAGTGCAGTCATTGGATTCAGATGTGATTGAGAACAGACCAGTCCTCCACGGGTCTGATTTTTGTCAAAACAGTATCCACCCGCAGGCGTAGAGACCCGACCCGTTACCCGCAATTATCCCCATTTAAAACCCAAGACAGCACAGGCTGGGAAATAATAAAGTGCAACCCAATCTGTGATCACCAAGTGTACAGACAGCCATTTATAATAATAAAAGCAGTAGGGGTGTGCAAAATAATCATCATGACGATGCATCGCGATTCTAATTTTTGTGATCTACTGCATCGATTCTTGACGCCAAGTATCGATTCTTAATTTAAAAAAATGAACAAATAAAATCCATGAATGGTTGGCGCACATCAGCCAAACCAAGTGGAATACAACTTCCAGTCCACCAGATGTCGCTGCAGATGTGTTGACGCCCGCTGCCTTGTGTCACAAGCGTGTCCGGCTGCGGGATACTGTGATTAGTCATTCGTAAAGAAAACATGGACACTGAGAAAATTCGCCCCCCGGTTCCGTCATATTTCAAGTCAGATGCTTGGATGCATTTTGGCTTTAAAAACAAAGAAGGTAAAAAAGAAATTGATGTAAAGCACGCCATTTCCAAAAGGGGAAATATACATTTGAATGTTTTCATTTCATTGGTTTAAAGGACCACTGAGGCCATGTAAACGGCACTGATTATCCTTATTTTGTTATTTTCAGTTTGATGAATCCTGAGATCTTTTTGTCAGTGTGTCCACGCCAGTAATAGTAATATTTCTGTCCAGTATTTGTTTCCATGGCAACACCTCCAAAAGAATAAATACAGCTATGTATGAATTCAGTTTCTTTCAGTTATGTATCAATTGAAGACACGATCCAGATCACACCCAGCCAGTCAGCCACTGGTAAGGGCTGGATCCTTTTCTTACAGTGTTCAGTGAAAATATCGCGATGCATCGCGATATTTCAAGTATCGTGATGCATCGTGATAGAATCAAATCATGACTTCTTTGCTAGTACCCACCCCTAAAAGGCAGTAAAGAATATCGCCTCACGCTCACATCCAGCGCTCTGTGCTCACAGATTAACTGCTGTAAATTAGCAGAACTTAGTTG
>NW_015152304.1:10588-13209 GCF_000732505.1 Cyprinodon variegatus
TGAAATAAAGCGATTGTAATCAGTCAGAGATGCAGTTCTGGATCATCTTATTACAGGTCATCCAGGACCTTATTATAAGGTGTGTGTCACCAGTAGGGTTGTCAAAAGTATCGATACTCAAAAAAGTATCGATACTGAAACGTTGTATCCGGATACAATACTCATTTTCAAAAGTATCGATACAGCCAACTAAAGTGCAGAATAGTGGAAAATGCACTTTCTGAACACTGTGGGATTGAATAATTCTGTGCATTTTTCAGTTTCAGACTTTTTTTTAAAGGTGCAGCTGCTGAGAATTAGTTTTATCAAGCTTGCTTAATATAATATTGTGCACAGCATACAACCTCAAAATATTATTCGTATTCTTTTTTTATTTATTTCTTGTATTTTTTTAGTAATGAAAATATTTCTGTTGAATTTTAGAGTCTTTGATTTTATTCTTGTGGTATCGAAAATGGTATCGAATATTTTACTTAGTATCGGTATCGAGTTGAAAAGTTTAGTATCGTGACAACCCTAGTCACCACTAGTTTATACTGGTTGCATCTGAAGAAGGGCCATTAATATCTTTGATAGCAAGATTTGATCTTTTCTTTTTTTTAATTCCAAGCAAGTTTCTTTCTGACTAATTTTTAATTAAAAGCGTTTGAGACTAAAATACCACTGAGATTTCCAGACTGAAACTAGACTAGGAAATAAGTATTTAACAAAAGTTTCACTAAAATCATTTACATTTCTGTCTGTCAAATTTTTTTTCCTAAATTATCTCTGGTTTAATATCACTGTTAATTTGGATCCATCTCTAGAAATAATCTGTGATGAAAAACGTGATAATTTAGGCATTCGGTCTTTAATCTCATTCTGCGATCCCCTTTCCCTGTTTTTAATTGACGGTATCAGTCGTTCCCTTTATTTTTCAGCTTTCCAAGAATAAAATCCCATCACCTTCACGTTCTGCCTGTGATCGACTGCCTGCAACCGGTTTTTAATTGGTGACGTTAAGCAAGGGAAGCGTCCTTTTGGTGAAACCCAACCAATCACGGCTCGCTAAGTTGAGTCAGAATTGAGCGTCTCATCCTGACATTTTGAGCAATCTTTTTAAACTATATTAATTTCCACAGCTAAAAACAAACCTGGCAGACGGAGACGCATCACAAGGGGAGCAGTATGTAGATTTTAGAGCCTCTAGAGATAAAAATCAGGACGAACAAAGAACCATCTGCCTTAAAGAATCTGTTTAATTCAGTTCAGTTTGATGCGTTTTAACTGGTTTTTTTTTGTTGTTTTTTGTAGGTTTCTGAGGCAGAGGAGCGCGCTCGTGAAAGAGCGCAGGCCGCTGAGCTTCGGGTGGCGGGTTTGGAGCAGCGCGTGTCGGAGCTGTCGGAGCTGCTGGGATCCTGTGAGAAGGCGAAGCAACGAGACCAGCAGACGGCTCAGAGACTGAGAGACCGCATCCTGCAGCTGGACACTGAAAACAAGACGCTGGCCATCGCCGCCTCCAGCAGGTCGAGCACAGACCTCAGCCTGGACGAGTCGCAGCTGGACGTGGCCGTTCTGAAGGACAAACTGCAGACGGTGAAGAAGCTGCTGCTGATGGCGGCTCAGAGGAACCCAGATCAGAACATCCAGGATCTGGCCAACACCGAGGAGGAGTCAGGCGTGGACAAAACCACAGCTCTGGTTTATCAGCAGGAGCTGCAGCAGCTGAGGGACGAGTTTGAACGCTACAAGCTGCGTGCCCAGGTGGTGCTAAAGAACAAGACGGCTAAAGATGGCTGCCAGGCCAAAGAGCTGGAGGAGGTCCGGGATCAACTGTCGGAGCTACGGGAGAAGTACATCACCCTGCGGATCCAGAGCGATGAGGCGGAGGCGCGGCACCGCCAGCAGCTGGAGGAGCGGCAGCAGCAGGCGGCGGGGCTGCAGCACGCCCACAAACAGGAGCTGGAGCGGCTGGAGGTGCAGCACCGTGACGAGCTGCAGCGGCTGGAGGCGGAGCTCCACAAACACCGGGAGAGGACCATGGCGCTGCTGGAAGAAAAGGATCTGGAGCTGGAGAGGCTGAGAAGCACCGTTCTCTGCAGCAGCCGAGACGCCAGCAAAATCAACAACATGGCCGACAGTGTGCAGGAGGCCGGCTCCGACTGCGAAGGCGATGCGGTCAGCCTGGCCCTGCGGCAGGCCACGCCCAATGAGTCCACCATGCTGCTTTATGCCGAGCAGCTGGCACGCAAAGACGTGGAGGTGGGCGGCCTGCGGCGACAGAAAAACCGCCTGGAGGAGGACCTGCACCAGCTGCAGGCCAGGCTCATCGCCAACGCCGAGCGGCACGAAGAGGAGACGGCCGAGCTGAGGGGCCGGCTCGACAAGCTGATCCGGGATCAGAACCGAGAGGGCGCAAACCTGGAGTACCTGAAGAACGTCATCTACAAGTTCCTGACGCTGCAGGACGCCAGCGGGCGGCTGCAGACACTAAACGCCATCCTGACCATCCTGCATTTCAGCCCGCAGGAGAAAGATGACGTCTCCAAGCTGCAGGGGCCAGCCTGGTGGGGCCCCATACGGAGGTGAACGCCTGCAGGGGCCAGCCTGGTGGGGCCCCATACGGAGGTGAACGCCTGCAG
>NW_015152304.1:14119-22413 GCF_000732505.1 Cyprinodon variegatus
GAAAAAGTTTTAGAAATCTCCAAAACAGATGTAATCAGATCAACAGCTTAATCCAGAGCTGTATTCAGAACCGTACCCAAAGTAAAAGAACGGAACCTGATTCTGGATCCAGAACCGATTCCAGACTAACAGAATTGAACCCAGAACTGGATCTAATAGAAGTGATCTAATCCAGAAAAATTTACCCAGAATGGTTCCTGAACAACAGCTGGATTTCTGAAAATAACTCAACAGAACTTAGAGTTTCACCCAGAACTGGACCAAGAATAGGAGAACTGGATTCGGTTTTGGACCTAAAAACCTGAATGAAGGTTGATAAAACTTTTAGAAAAGGTATCTGGACTAACAGAACTATATGAATTAAAGGATTGTAAAAAAAAAAAAAAAAACTATTCAGCCAGAGATAAATGCCAACACTCATTTGGGTTCCATAAAAAAACTTAAAAGAATCATATCTAAACTACCAAGTTTTAGTGTTAAATTGAGAAACAGGGAAACGTTTTTCACGTTTTATTTTCAAGCACAAACATCAGAGAGCAGCATGTGGGTCTGTCTGTCGAGCCTCAGGTTAGAAAAATAATGGCTGCATGTTCTCCTGCAGACTGGTTCTCCTGCAGACTCGTTCTCCTGCAGACTGGTTCTCCTGCAGACTCGTTCTCCTGCAGACTGGTTCTCCTGCAGACTGGTTCTCCTGCAGACCCGTTCTCCTGCAGACTCGTTCTCCTGCAGACTCGTTCTCCTGCAGACTCGTTCTCCTGCAGACTCGTTCTCCTGCAGACTCGTTCTCCTGCAGACTCTGGTTTCCTGTTTTTTTCCAGATAAATTCATCAGATCTGAGCTTCGATATGAAACAGAAAAACTGGCCATAAAAAAAAAAAAAATCTGTGTTTCGGCTTTTCTTGGTCACAGTCTGTAGTAGAAAGTTTTATTAACGGGTCGGTGTTTGATGGTCTCAGCGTGCGTTCAGGACGGACTGCAGGTCTTCAGGCAGTGACCCCACTATGGAGCTTATGAAAGCGTCCAGTTTGTCTAAAACTCCATCTTTAACTTGTAGATGCTGCCGGCGAGCTCTGACCTGGAGAAACGGGCGTGGAGACGACGTTTACAGGCAGATACACCCAATTCAAAACTCCAGATCCGATTCTCTCACCAGTTTTTCTCTGAGCTTCAGGATCAAGTCCACGATCTCCACCTCGGACTTGTCTTTGGTCCAGCCCAGCAGGTCCTGCTCAAGACACGGCGTGGCGGTTACAGGACGGAAACGTATCAGAAGGACTCGGATAGCCGAGGGGAGGAAAGCCACTCACTGCGTCACAGATGGTCTCCAGGTGGAGGCTCTCCAGCTTCTGCGTCATCTCTCTGTGGCGTTGACGGTACCAACCGTCAAAGTTGGGGGACCTAAAAAACTTCCTGCCAGAAAAAATCAGGCGATTTCCTTACTTATTTTTCCAGAATGTGTATAAACCATTTTAAATTGAGCAACTAACTGAATATTTTGTGGAGCGGCATCATGTCAGGAATGCTCCACACATGGACCAACAACTGAACCACCCACCTGCCTTCCTACAGCTTGGTTCCAGTGTGACTCACCTGTACAGACCCATCCAGTCACCGCGCAGCATGGAGGTGAGCTGAGGGCCGGTGTGATCCAGCGTGGAAAGGAACTCCTCCTGACTGAAGGGACGGACCTGCGGAGGAGTCTGAACAAAACAGCCGAGTCAAGTCGATCGTTTGACCGTTAGAGATGTGAGCTGAGAACGAACCCACCTTCCAGGGCGTGACGGATCTCTGCAGAGGCATCAGGCTCGCCATGTAACGCTCCTGTCGCACAAAACTCTGGGATTATTTACAGTTTTCCCAGCAGGATTCCTCTCCTCTGTGTCCTTTTCCTTACCAGAGGAATGATGAAGCTCTGTGTGAGTTCCAGCAGGTGTCTCCTCAGGATGGCGCTCTGAGCCTCTGATGGTCTCTTCCTCTGGATTCCCTGCAGACATGGATAAAAATAAAAAACCAACACTGAGCTGCTGGTTCTTAATCCGCCCTCAGGTCAACGTGGACGATGCTCACCTTCAGCAGTCTCTTGATAAGAATTTTGTCTTTGTGTAGAAATGGTTTATACGCCGTGTAGATCCCTGCAGACGCAAACAGGTAGAGCAAGCTGGAGGTATGAACAGCCGCTGCAGAAAGACTAGCTAGGTCACCTTACCTGGTTTGGTGTCGAGGGTTTTTAGTTTGGACAGCTTCTTGACCTTCACCTGCTTGGGAAGGTCGCCTGAACACGAGCAGATATGCAAATTTAACAACAGCGAAAACAGGACAGATTGAAGCTATTACCCCATTTACACTACCGGTCCACGCCGAGACCGGTCCCAGTTTGGATCAGTTCACCAGGCCCAGCTCGGTTCTGACCACCGTTTACACATCACGCTATCTCAGTTCCTCCACTCCTCGCCTCCTAGTGACGATCTGCGGTATTACTGCCAGTATTGAAGGAGGAAATCAAGCAGTTGGTGGGGGTAATGCACCAAAAGGTGTTTGCCAACCGCCAGAAAACACAAGAAGAAGAAGACGAAGAAGGAGGGAATCGAGCAAATCAAAATGGCGGCGCCCGTCACATTCAGAAAGTTATGCTTCATTATTACTGCTGTACTTCGGTGTTATTGTTTAAAATGTTGTGTGGAGAAGATTTCGATTGTTGTTTATAGTTAAGGGAGGAAGTTTTTCTTCTCATGTTTCTGTAGGGGCATTACCGCCACCTACTGGAATGGAGTGTGAATCGCGATGTGCAGCCAGACGGAGATGATGCGTTCTGTTCATGCGCTCTTGTTATCAGAGAACCGATCCGAGCCCACCTCTGGAACTCGTCTGCAGTTAGCTCGGTCCGGTTGCGTCTAGCTCGGTCTGGTTGCGTCTAGCTCGGTCCGGTTGCGGCTAGCTCGGTCCGGTTGCGGCTAGCTCGGTTCGGTTGTGGCTAGCTCGGTTCGGTTGTGGCTAGCTCGGTTCGGTTGTGTCTAGCTCGGTTCGGTTGTGTCTAGCTCGGCCCGGTTGCATCTAGCTCGGTCCGGTTGTGTCTAGCTCGGTCCGGTTCAGTTTGCTTTCCATTTACACACGATAAGTTCTCTCAGTTACCGAGCTCGGACTGGTCTCGGCACGGTTTTTCAAGGGTAGTGTAAATGGGGTAAATGAGAAACAGATCCAGCTGGACGTCACAGAGAAGCATAGCCTACCTGCCATCTTAATTTCGCCCAACCGGACGATGTGAGGCCAGTTCTGAAAAGCCTTGATGAAGAACGGGTTGGTGACCCCCAGAACCACGTTTGGACTGAAGAGGAAACAGACAAAGCTACTGTAGATACAGACGATCCGAATCAGTTTCTGGGCGTTTGATTGTTTAGACTTACGGAGCCTGTGTCCTGGTGGTGTACTCTCTGAACTCGCAGTCATGGATGGTGAAATACGGTCGAAAGTCACAGCAGAACTTCAGAGGGCTTATAGCGCTGGACGTATAATAAAAAAATTAATCTGTTACCATGACGATATAAACCGGGCTCAGCGATTATCCTCCAGGCTGAACTACCTGATCAGAGCCAGTACGGTCTCTGAGCAGACCGTCGGAGACGGTGCCATGATGACCAGCGGCTCCCCCAGCAGCGCCAGCTCCCACAGCATCTGCAGGTGAATCAGAACCAACTGGAAACACCTGAGAAGGATACAGGGGAGGATGAGGAGCCCTTACTGCTGAGAACGACTCGTTTCTCCACGGGGAAGCAGCACTAACCTAAAGAGGTCCAGTTCATGGAGGGTTGGCAGCAGCGTTGGAGCTGGCAGGAGGTTCTAAAAGGAAAAGCTCTATATGACTAACAGAAGCTGGGGGGCGGGATCAAAGAGAGAAACGAACTCTGACCTCCTTAGTCATCTGCCTGACTGGACTTCCTCCTGGTTTGTCACTTTTTGAAGGAATTCTTATCTAAAACACAAACAAATATCTTTTTCTGAAGGGTAGATCGCCTCCATTTTGTTAGCCACCCCCCCGCTCTGCTCACCTGCACACCAAACCCTTCCCCCACTGACCTACCTGTAAGACCGTGCCCACGATGGGCAGGTTGAGAGTCTGTCCAGGTGAGGGAGGGGGCCACTGGTCAATCTCATTGCACACTGAAGATAGATAAAAAGAAAAAACTGGGGTTTGACCTCCTGAGAACCTGAAAGTCTAACTTTACCGATCTAAGCTGCATCACCTGCTTCCAGGAACGGTTCCAGCTTTTCAAAGAACTCTGGTGCAATAATCTGCAGCATGGAGTGGAAAAGGTGCGTGAACGGCAGCCTAGACACCAACACCAAGGACTGAAAGGCAAAGACAGACGACAATCTGAAACCACATCAAATCAAAGGTGAGTTATGGTGGAGAACAGGTGAGTTACCTTCTGGAAATACCCTCTCTTAATGGAGACATCCTTCACCTGGCGGAAGTAGACATATCCGAAGAAATGTGCCGTTTCCCTCTGAGGAGACAGAACCGTTTTATTACCAGTTTACCAGCGGACTGCAGGCGTCTGGCTCAGGACTCTCACCTGCAGCGTAACGGGGGCGTCTCTGTTGTAGACGTCATCTTTGAACCCTTGGCGGCCAACTGATTGCCGTAACCTGAAGGTGAACTGCGTGTCCCCTAAGCATCCTGGGAAAAAAAATACACAGCTGACATCATATGGCCTCTGATCTTTCATCTTTACATACGGCTACAGCTAGGGTTGAAACCTTGCTGTGCTTTGCCCTCAGCTTCCATCTTCCACCGGTTTTTCTCCTTAATGAAGAACAAATGGACTGATGTGCAGAACAAATGATCCACTGAATTAACTAAAGCTGAGCTAATGTCAGCCTCAATCATGAACCGTCTTGCTCAGAGTTTTGCTCTGCAGCACTGAAAGAAAAACAACTCCTACAATACAAGAGGAAAAACTAGGCTATCGCCACAATATGTGGCATTAAGCTAATGATTTTTTTTTCTGTTTTACAATAGTAGCCTACCGTCATTGTTTTTAAGGCACAAATATGTCTGCATGTTTGCCGTTGCATCTAAAATTTTAACTATTTCATTAGTTTTATATTCATTTTTATAATTTGAAATTAAGCAGGACAGGCTTATGTTCAAGATACTAATTTTATTCAGCAAAGTTCATTTTTGTATTAAAATGAATTGCAGGATAATAATTTGTTTTCCATGTGTTCATGTCGCTCACAAATATGCATCCAATTCAGTGCAGATTTGAGTCAAATAGTTAAAAAAATCATTTCACACACAAAGGGGGGCTAAAATAAAATCACCACCCCAGGAGGGGTGAGGGCAATCAGGTCAGCTGGGACGCACATGAGGGGTCCCTTCTTTTTTTTTCCCCCAGGGAGTTGCCATCCCTCTCTATAGCTCTGTATCTGTTTCAGGAAGTCATGTTGTTCATTTACTTGCCCTGAACTTACCTGAGTAGGAGTCTGGGAAGGACAGGTAACAGATGCTGGTTTTCTGACAAAAAATAAAAAAAATGAAACCAGCAAAATCAGTCAGTGACTTTAAAATAACTGGGTACTCTGATTTACAAAAGACTATATATATATATATATATATATAATTACCTCTTTCTCTGTAAGTTTCACATCCTGAGGATAAACAAGCTGAAAGCAGAGAAAAAAATCTTAAAAAACAAATAAATCTAATTTAACGACTCCTGCCTTTTAAATTCAAATTTGAGAAAAAAATAAAATAAAATGACAAACTAAGTCCAAAAAGAAATTATATTTGAACTATTACATATGCCGAATTAAGGAATATAAGTTACACATTAGATAACTTAAACATGTATTGTCTCACAGCAGCTATTTTCTCTAAAAAACCGCTAAAATGTAAAAATGGTAAATTTTCTGACTTCAGATTGGTGTTAGCGATGCTAAGCTAGCCCACCTCGATGGCTTGTCCGAGCTCCAGATCGAAGGTAACCACACACACGCACTCCAGCCAGGAGGAGAAGCGGCTCCAGGCGGACCTGCTGTCCGCCGCAGCGGCTTCCCTTCCCGGAGAACCGAACCCGTCCAGTGGGTCCATCACTGCAGGTGTTGAGCCAAATTCTGCTCCCCTATAATAAGCAGCAGGGACCAGGCACCACAGCTGGAGGGGCGGGTCCAAGCGACCACACTCCCTGCGACAATAATAACATCTCAAATGGTGAAAAGTGGAAATTAGTCGCTAATTTCAGGAAGTAAAACTCCATACACATAATGGGATCATTCGAGCTTTTATTTATTGTAATTCTGATTTTAAAACCCCCAAATTCAGTGTCTACAACAATAACCCTTCATAGGGCCCTCAGTGAAATACCTTGAAAATCAAATTTAAAGCCAATAGTGTTATTGGAAACCAGGACAAGACCTTATTACCTTACCTAACTTACATTAAAAATATGGATATTTTGATGGCAAAAAATTAATGTCAATGTCATAAGAAAAAAAATGCCAACTTACCCAAATATATTAAGAAAAATAAATAAAATTGCTTCTATAAGAAATTCATGAAAAACACTCAGAGTGAAAGAAAATTTTTTTTTTTGGTCCAACATAACCTTAGAGGCATTAATGCTGATACTGACACTTATATTTTTAGTTTATAAATCTAAATATAGTTGTTAACTAGGCTTTTTACCTTTTTTCTTGACTTTTTAACTTTTTTTTGTTACAACTTAATTTCCAGAAGGTAATATATCATTGAATGGCTCATCTGATTGATCAAATACCAAAAAAAGATGTACAGCCATGTAACGGAATCTTTGCTGAATGGCTGGATATAGATCCTGCGCTTCTAGCGGTATGCAAGTGATCAAAAACGCTAACCTGCCCTATAAAGGGTTAAGGAATAATAAAATAAGAAAGTAGGCCTAAAAATATCCATCAATAGAAACCATGTTGGAAAAGGAGAAAAATGAGACAAAAAGTTTGGATGGATAATTAATCAAAAGTCAAAAGCATTGCAACAACCAGCCTGATAATTATTCCTACCAGCAAAAACACCCTGACTTTAAACAGAGGCAGAAGTATATAGTTAAAGAAAAACGAGAAAAGATATATTTTCATTTCAACTACAGCATAGATGTACGTCTAAACAAGAAATATAATCATACTCAGATTTTACACGTATGCAACAAAAAATGTCTCTGCAGAACTAAAAGCACGTACTGTACAGAGAATTCAGATTAAACAAGGAACATTAATTACAAATGGGCTTTCAGTATACACAGGGAAAACATTAGCTTTAAAATTAGTAGAATGGATAGAAGAAATCAGACCTTTAAAAACAATTATTTGTCAAACTTCAGATCAGTTTTAATCAGTTTAGAAGCCATTAATAATGTAAACCAGATTTTTAAGTAGAGATAAACGAGCAGATGTTGGGATTAGTTGTTATATTTATCTGGGTTCCAGCTCACAACATTGTCACACACACACACACACACACACACACACACACACACACACACACACACACACACACATTATTACTGGGTGGGTTTGATACATGACATGGTAAATAAACTCTAAGTATTAAAGTGAAAGAAATACTTTTCCAGATATTATGACTCTTTAGTGAAATGATATTCTGCTAGAAGGTGATACGTCTATTAGGCACCTTTCTAATATCCCCTACAACAGACCAGTGATTCTGTCTGAAGCCGATTTCTGTTTTATAAATTCCCTTGATGGTGATGCTGCAAGGATTATTTTGTAAATGGGCCAAGAGGATTTAAAGAGTTTGGAATTGCCAAAGTTGAGAAGTTTTAATTGTCTAAAATCAAACAATGCAAAAGTTTACTTATAATAACTCTAGTTCTTTCTTAGACTTTACCAGATATATTCTCATTTTCTTAGTATATGAAAGCATTACCGTTCATTTCATATTTTCCGACGCCCTCCAGTGGATTTCTATGGTACTACAGGCCATTTTCATCCTGCATCTTTATGTACCAGTTTTGCCTTCCTGGCTATAAATATGTTGTTTTATTGTTTATTCTGTTTCAGATAACCACACATCCACATACCTAAGAAACCAAAAATAAACCTCATCATCATCTGTACCATCATCTCCAATCTACCTGCTTCTATTCCATTAATAAACCTTCTGAGCTGCACCGATGGAGTTTACATATTCCTTCTAACCGAGGAAGATTTAATTGATGACAAATCTGGAATTAGCGCATATTAAACGTACACAGTCTTCTACAAATAATGTATGTCTATTCTATTAAAAAATTTTTTAA
>NW_015152304.1:23176-25574 GCF_000732505.1 Cyprinodon variegatus
TCTGTTGCCTTGCAATAGTTAAGTTTATATTATATGTGATCTTCTAATTTTTGTTTTAAGTAAAAAAGAAAAGTGGTGATTCCTGCTTAAAAAAAAAAAAAAAAAACCCAATGCCACTCCCAATATGGCGGACCGCGGTCAGCTGATTGGGACTTCCGTCGCTGGACGGTAGCACCTGTCACGTGACCGGTAAACTGGGAAGGGTTTCATGTCAGTGGAGCAGGAGGGATGTGAACTGTTAGTTTTATCCTCTGGACACATTTTCCTTCTTTTCTCAGTCGCGACTCTTTCTCTTCAGGCGACCAGCTTCGGCATTTTCCGGCTCATTTCGGAAAATGGCGTCAAACGGCTGTTTTTTTAGGAGCTTGTTGAGTTTGTTCATCTGCGTCACTCTGCGGAGCGAGCAAAGCAGCGGCTTGTTTGGAGATTTCAACCGGAGACCAAACATCGTTTTAATCCTCACCGATGACCTGGACATCACTATGGGCGGCTTGGTCGGTGCTTTCCCGTTAATATCAACCGATATTTGATGTTTAACATTAATATCAACCGATATTTGATGTTTAACATTAATATCAACCGATATTTGATGTTTAGCATTAATATCAACCGATATTTGATGTTTAACATTAATATCAACCGATATTTGATGTTTAACATTAATATCAACCGATATTTGATCTGTGTTTGTTAGTTATGCCTGATCTGTTCATAATGAAGCTCACATTCCTGCTTTAAGTCATCATTTAGGGTCTAATTAGGGAGCAGAGGGCAGTGTCTGTGATGAAGGGAAATTCAACATTTAGGAGAAAAATAATGACTTTTAGAACAAAATATCAGTCCTTAATATGTTTGATGTAATTTCAAAGAATTACAAAGAACTTCATTCTGTTTTGTTTTTTGTTTAATGTTTCTCCAAATTATACACACGTGTTAATATAGAAATTATTAGTGCCAAAATATAATTTTCTACACATAACTGAAAAATAATTTCAGCCTTAACTGCAGGAAGTCAAAAAGGTCCTATCAAATGATTTATTTCACAGCGATTCCGTTTTCCAAGCAATTACGGTTGAAATTCCCAAAAAAAGTAAAAAAAACAAAAAAAAAAACAATCCACTGCAGGGGCGGAGATAGATGGGGGGCCAGGGGTGGCCGTGGCCACCCTTATCCAATCATTGGCCACGCCTACCATTTTTTCCCCTCTAAAGGGCTGGTTATCCTCCCGCAGCAGTGTGTCGCAGTTATGATGCAGACATTTTTGATTTATGCTAAATATTGAATTATTGTTATTCCACAGGAATTCCAAGAGAAATGTTGACCTGGTTGAATAGGCGAAAAAAAAAAGAGTTAAAAACAATCCACTGGACTTTGTTTCCAAGTTTGAAGAGGTTTCTCTTCCCATCCAGGAAACTTTTTCTATTCAATATCGCCTAATCAGCCACCCAGCAATTCCCTCTAACGACCCCCTTTCAGAGACATGGACAGGTATGGGACATTGCAGGCTAACAAAAGAAGCCAAATGACCCCCATTCCAAAGGGGCCCCTTTGTCTGTTCCAATTAGCATGTTTTCTAAACTAAAACCAGGCTTTGTTGGGCTGCTGGATAAAACTCAACACTATTTTCTGACATTTTGAATTGAAAAAGTTTCCTGGATGGAAGAGAAACATCTTCAAACTTGGAAACAAAGTCCAGTGGATTGTTTTTAACCTGGTTTTGGAACGACAATGACCTGGATGGCTGAGAATCTTCAGCATATTACAGTTGAAAGGACAGAGTCTGTTTTTGCTGTGTTAAAGTTCTATAGTTTTTTCCTGCGTAACATGCAGGTCTGCAGTGGCCTGATGAGGAACCATTATTGCTTTCAGGTATGTTGGACGTCTGAAAGTAGGATGGTAGCTCTCAAGGACTGGACTTGGGAACCTCTGATTTCTATTCGCTAAAATGTAAGAGTTTAAAAATCAACTTAAAATTAAAAGGTTAACATTTATTCCCAACTATAGACTTTAATGTATAAAGAAATAGCGGAAACTTCTCAGATCAACACTGATCAGTTTTCTTTAACTAAAACCATGATGCTGTTCATTCTTATATAAAAGAAGACGGTTCAGTCAAAGCATTTCCACTGGATTGCTAATCCAAATGTTTACTAAATCAAGTTTAACTTTATGATTATTTGTGGTTCCCCATCCTGTGGTTCCTCTCTGGTTCCCAGATCTGTATTTTTGAAGGTATTTTAATTAAGAGGGGCCGACATCTGCTCTGTTATTTTAAAAGTTCATTGTTGCAACATGGGGCTAATATCTGTCCCTTCACTTATGTTAAAGGGTTTATGTTTTTAATAACAGTTCTCTGCTTCCTGTTTTTTCGAATGTGTTTACAAAATTCTTTATTTCT
>NW_015152304.1:26627-30504 GCF_000732505.1 Cyprinodon variegatus
ATTTAGAAAAAAAAAAGCATTTTAGGGATGAATTCGAAAATGCAATGGTTGGAACAGCTGCTTCCCTACAACAATATTTTATATTTTCAATTGTCCTTTTCTAAATTGTTTTTCAGATTAAATTTTGTGAATTTCATTCTTTCCAATTTGTGTTGCAGATTATATTCTCTTCCCCTCTAGCCCAGTACAAACTTTCAGTCTTAACCAAAAAAAAAGGTGGTGCTAACGTTCAGCAGACCAATAGAAACGCGTTGTTGCTTCTCTCTCCAGAGGAAAGCCAGAAGTGATGGAATATGATCATTGAAAAGAACAGAATTTGTAAAACTCAATCTGAAAAATGGAATAAAAAAAAATACTATTTAAAAAATGAAAATATGAAAAATTTGAAAATAAACCAGCAAAGTTACTCTTAGAATCTTTTTTTTATTATGATTAAAAAACGTTCCTCCTGTTTCTCAGTTTGTCGCCAGTCCGCTCTGCTGCCCGAGTCGGGCCAGCATCCTGACTGGGAAATATCCCCACAACCACCACGTCATCAACAACACGCTGGAGGGGAACTGCAGCAGCACGGCGTGGCAGAAGAGCGAGGAGCCCCACACCTTCCCTGCTCTGCTGAATACCCATGGAGGCTACCAGACCTTCTTCGCAGGGAAATACCTCAACCAGGTAACCAGGTCTAAATGACTGACTGGGTTAAACGGTGTTCGTGAAAATGGTAAAAAGTTTGGGTTTTGTGGTTTTCAAAGGCGTTCTGCCATCATTCAGCACCACTATTAGAGAAATGTAAAAATCCTTTATTGCAGCATCCTGACATGGGCAATGTGGAGTCAACAAGTCATCTCCATGTCATGTATTTGTTCTACCCAGCCACTGAAGCAGGTGAGTCCAATCTGCACAACAAATTAACCTGTGCAGATTGGACTCACCTGCTTAAGTGGCTGGGTAGATTAAATACAGGACATGGAGATGACTTGTTGACTCCACATTGCCCATGTCTGGCAGCATCAGAAATCTTTAAACTGTATAAAGATTTAAGCTTATATAATTTGAGCACGTTCAATGGTTGAAAGACCAACATCCCCACATCACTACACATCTTCCTCCATACGTAACATTAAACATCAGGAACTTTTCTACATTCAAGTCTTTGTTTTACTCAACTTGGAGCGTTTGTTGCAGAGAAACTAATTTTGTGTCTCCTGACCAAAACTGACGGCTTTTGAAGCTCCAGTAGAGTTTAGAAAATTCCTCGTTTATGTTTGTGATAGTAGAAGATTAAATCCTCTCTTCAAACATTTGATGAAATTTCAAGTATAAAAAGGTCTTTTAAGCATTTCAAGATGTTTTTAACTCATACAAGGTTCTGACATCTGGCAAAAAAGAGGCCCTCAGTATCATAGATACTCCACTTTACCTAACAATGAGCATCAGGATCTTTCCTCCATACACAACATCAATAGGACTCTAAAAGTCTTTATTGCAAACTCAATAAGGTTGTCAAAAACCACCCCTGAAGCCAATGTCAAGACACTTGCACAAGTCCCCACTGCTGTTCTGTATAGGTCTGAACCCCCTCAGCCAAATAATCAAAAAGACTGGCTACGGGTACCGACTCAGGAACAGGGCCACCATCAGTCACCTGCTCTACATGGATGACATCAAGCTGTAGTGAGACATGGACTCACTGATCCATACATCCTACAGGGGATGTACCACCAAAACATAGCCGAAGTGGTGGATATAATATGTTAGGTAAAAGTGAAAAAAAGAACATGAGAAACTATAGAAATACCAGGAGCTCAGAGAAGAGCTGGAGGAAACCTGGAAGGTTAGGTGATACCCGTGGTCATAGAGGCACCCCTGGGGCAGTGACCCCCAAATATATCAGACATTTGGTCCAGAAGAGTTCAGTTCTACGAACAGCAAAGATACTGGCAGAACCCTTAAGCTGTTTTAGGGAAACATTAAAATAAAATGTGGAACTATATATTTAATATCAGTATTATGAACAATACTCTGACAGACTGTCTCTGTTTTTAGGTGTTGTGTCTGGCTGCAATGTTGTAAATATTTAAAGATGATATTAAAAAAAAGAGTCAATAGTGGATCTGATTATGAATCCTAAACAATTTTTCAAAAATTGTAATATTGTTAAAAAAAAAAAAAAGTTTGTTTTTCCACATTTTTCAGAAAGTGAAACCTGAATAGCAAATGACATTCATATGAGTAAATCACCTCTCCTTCCACACTTTTTCCTTCCACTAAACGCTTTATTTCCTTGGATCCAGCTTTCTGTGACCTTTAGTGATCTTCTAGACGTCGGTCCAGAGGGCAATAATGTTTCTTAGGATTGTTGGGCCTCCTGATCCAGACTGGGAGACCAGTCAGAGACTCAGGAAACCTTCAGAGGGTTTTCAGTTAATATCTAGTTATTCTGGGACATTCCATATTTCCAATTTTGAACTTCTTCACTATGTAAACCATAATCATTTATATGGATTGATTCATTATATAAAAGAATTAAAGACTATAAATATTTCATTCTGTCCACATGTGCTATTTAGGCAAATTATCCTTAATTGGTTCGTAAGTCAATCCACACATTAAGCGACACAGAAGCTCTTTCAAACTGGGAACCATTTCATTCACAAGTCACTGATATTGGTTCATTGATCATTTCAATCTGATTTAATCTACATTTTTCTATCTACGTTCCTCCAATGTCTTTTCCTTTTTGTAACGACCTGGAAGAACCCAAACACGTCTGTCTGGTTTATGTCTTCCAGTATGGACACTCTGGTGCTGGTGGAGTGGAGCATGTTCCTCCAGGCTGGAGCTACTGGGTGGCACTGGTAAGACTGGGAGTTCAGCCTCAGAGGAAGAGGTCATCCAAATATATTTAAAGGGATATTTTTTATTTTGCAGGAGAAGAACTCTAAATATTATAACTACACTCTGTCTGTGAATGGGAAGGCTCAGAAACATGGAGCAGACTACAGCAGAGACTACCTGACAGATGTGCTGGTGAGACGCCTCATCAGCAGAACCCTTTAAATAATGTTTCCAGTTTACTACTGTGATTAATTTACCAGTTTCTGATGTTTCTTTCTCTCCAAGGCCAACAGATCTTTAGACTTCCTCCAGTATAAATCCAGCTACCAGCCGTTCTTCATGATGGTGTCCACGCCAGCCCCCCACTCCCCCTGGACCGCAGCTCCTCAGTACCAGAACCGCTTCAACGACACCAAGGCCCCCAGAGACCCCAGCTTTGATGTCCATGGGAAGGTGACTTTTAATGTTCAGCTGAAACCAAACGTTTTCATGTACCGTAGAAAGTAGGTATGGAAAGCCAAATGTGACACATTAAATAGTGGAAACAACAGTTAAAAATGAAAAAAGATTTCAGTGTGACCTGAAATGCATGCATCCAATTAAGTAAGCTTTCTTTAATTTAATTGTAGAACAAACTTTTTTTTTTCATCTCTGCCACACAGACTGTTTCTATTGCTACAAGAAAGTCGGTCATCATGTCTTAGACTGTAAACTGATCTGCAGCCGACGTTTTAAAAGTGCTTTAGAAGTTAAAAATTTTAAATGTATTTAAAAATATACATTTTAATCATGACTGAAAAATATTTTATTGGAAATGTTGTTAGATTCCCTGTTGATCGGTCAATTAAGACTTCAGTTTAGATTTATATTTCTAATTTAAGTTAAATCATGACGATGAATAAATAAATAGGGTTTTTTATTTTGGTGGGGAGTCACAAAATATGAACTTATGAACAGTTTCTTAGAGAGAGGGGGAGGAGCTCAGTCATCCGGGGAGGACTCAGAGTAGAGCTGCTGCTCCTCCACGTCGAGAGGAGCCAGTTGA
>NW_015152304.1:30974-42060 GCF_000732505.1 Cyprinodon variegatus
GACCCTGGATAAGAGGAAGATGATGGATGGATGGATGGATGAGTGTTGACCTAATTTTCTCTGTTCAGGACAAACACTGGTTGATCCGACAGGCGAAAACCCCCATGACCAACTCCTCTGTTCAGTTCCTGGATGATGCCTTCAGGAAACGGTTTGTAGTTTTATTTTTGGTCTTTTATATCCATCTTTATCGCTCTGTTCAATGATCAAATGTTGCTCTAGATGGAGAACTCTCCTGTCAGTGGACGACCTGGTGGAGAAAATCGTGAAGAATCTGGAGGAGAGCGGTGAACTAGAGAACACCTACATCTTCTTTACATCCGATAATGGCTACCACACAGGTGGGTCGGTACCTTAGACATGATCCTTTCCTCTTTTCTCCTCCTGGTGACATAAATTAACCTGTTTGGCTCTGAATCAGGTCAGTTCTCTCTGCCGCTGGACAAACGGCAGCTCTATGAGTTCGACATCAGAGTTCCTCTCATGGTCAGAGGACCGAGCATCAAACCCAACCAGACCAGCCAGGTACCCATGTTCCCACCGTCTCACCTCTGTTTTTAATCTGTTTGGAGAAATTCTATCTGTCAAGTTCATAGTTTCTCTTTATTTATTGGACAAATAATAAGAGCAAATGTTCAGTCTGTAGTTGCAATGAATTTAGTAGCGACTTTTTCATTTAAAATGAAGTTTAAAAAAACATAACAAAGCCAATTGCAAGCAAAGATTTTTGCTTTAATCTGTTTCATCTCTGCTTCTGGAGGTCATATGTGTGTTTGTTGCAGCCTAAAGGCTGGTTATCGTCCCCCAGCAGTTTGTTGCAGTGAGCTTTTCGCTGCCCAATATTGAAGCGTTGTCTGCACTGTTATTCCACTCCACAACACAAGAGGGCCAATCAGGAACTAGCTGTGGGTCTAGATAAGGGCAGAGGCAGTGAGAAAGTGGAAAAACCGAAAGGGCAAGTCTGTCCGACAATGGAGGAACATGAGTCCCAAAAAGAGCGGGGATCCAGGTGGAAAAAGGGTCCCAGCGTTCTGGCGCACCTCGCTCTGCTAGCTGCTCCATCTTCACCAGTCGTTTTCTACAATGGCGGTCAGACAAAAAAAACAAGCCGGTAAGGAACCAAACAGGAAAAAGGCGCATAGTGTAGAGCAGATGCAGATTTGACCAATCAGAGGCCTCCTGTCTGCGGCACTGTCTGCAGTCACCTACTATTTTACAGAGGTATCTGCGATAGGGGCGGGGCATATTTGCGTTCAATGCAACACACGCAGACGACCTGGTTTCTGAGCATAAATCAGCCTTAACTCTACATTTCACCTAATAATTCCCCACAGAACACCTGCTACTGTTCAAAGTAAACTATTATTATTGATAACAGCTGATCGGGCTTTGATTGTTTGGCTGCCAGAAGAAAAAAAGCTGCCTGTTTATTTTTTTTCCAGGGTTTAAAGATGTTAGATAAGAATAAATGACTTTCTTTGAGGTGATGATACCTTAGGAAAAAAATGTCTGTTTCTACTTTGAGGAACGGTGGTGGTACCATCATAATGTGGGGATGTTTTTTTTTTCTGGCAGGTATTTAGCAGTCTGTCCCCATATGGAAAACCTAGAGGAAAAAAAAGCTTTTTCTAGTGGCTTGTTTTTTAGACAGAAGACTGAAAGGAAAGGGGGGATATGAGATCGGGGGGGGGGACATGCGGCAAAATGATGCAGTGGGATAAAAACATTCGCCCCAGTTAAATAAACAGATTGATGGATTTCACTCAGTCGGCACTTTATTTCTATATCTTAGCAAAGAGAGAACAGTTCAGCTCTTTTTGCTCGGTAATCAGCCCTGATCTGATCTAGACTGTTTGTCTCCTTTACTTACAATAAGGAAACAGCTGTGCAGGTTGTGTCAGAGTCAAAAGAAATCACACACACTTTGGTTTAACAATAACAATTCTTGAAAAACAATTTGGCTCGTTATGGAATAGGTATTTCTTGTTTGCAAAATACTTCTAACTCGGACACTTTGTGGCCTTGCAGGTGAAACTGACTGAGTAAAAACATTTTTCACTGGATAGGAGGGCTGGGTGTTTCTGCCAAAGTCCGGAATCGATTCGATTTTGATTCAATCGGTTCTAAATCGGTTAATTTCGATTCGATCTGTTTTTACTATAATGAAAGTTGTTCAACTGCGTTTCAAAATACTCATGTATTTTATTTTTTTCTGTCACATTAAACACAAAGTGCAAAATTGTAAATCAGACAGTTTAAACATGAGAAGTGAACAAAACTGTCTCATAAGTGCAAACTTGTTTGTGCAAAGTGAAAAAGTGAATCCTCCGTCGAGCGAGCAGACGTGACACAGCAGACATGCGTGAGCTGCATTATCTTCACTGAACAAACCGTATGTGCAGCGTTGTCTGTAACTTCAGGGTGATTGCTGCTCAGCCTCCATTCGTTAATGTCTTCAGTCGACCTGTTGGCCATATTTGCAGCTGTCTGGCTTGAACTCATCTTTAGTGCATCTTTCCTGCTCATTTGAATGTGAACGTCACGCAGGTCACTATAAAATAAATCAATCTCATTCCCTAGACGGCAAAAATGTTAAGGAATTGATTTTTTTACCCGGCCCTACTGGACAGATATCATAACTAAATATATGAAACAACAGAAATCTAAATTTTGCGACCACAGTGATCAGTAACATTGATAAAAGTGGCTAAATATAGATATATAACAGATAATGAATTAAACAGCTAAAGATCTATAAAATGCTCATGGCCTCCTGATTGACAGCCAGAGTTAGAACAAACGGCAAAGCTTATAAATCTGGTTTACTAGAAGTACGATGCTCAGTCAGCTGCTCAGTCAGCAGCTCATGCGTCCCTTAATGTCTCCAGAAAACAGAATTATCTTTTTACTCGCTTCACGTCCGTCTGTCAGTATCATCGCTGCTCAATCAGTCGCTACATGTATCATTGTGACACTGAAGGCCCAGATTCTTCTATAGGTTTTTCTGACTCCACCTAACTGTGAATGTGTCTGAAGTGTTTTGTCGTGCAAACAGGAGTTATATTTTATTATCTGCATATGTTTTATTTTCTATACCTGCCTGTTTTCAGTAATGTGTTTTGTTTTTCCTGTTTTCATTCTGGCGTTTAGGATCAGCTTCTTTTCTTTGCTGAATTAATCTTCTGATTTCCTGCACAATGAAATTATAATTCTGTATTTTTAACGATCTGTTCTTAGATGCCGGTGGCAAACGTTGACCTCGGTCCGACCATCCTGGACATCGCCGGCTACAATGTCAACAGGACTCAAATGGACGGCATGTCCTTCCTGCCAGTAATGGTGAGACAACCTGCTGTTTTTTTATTTTCTTTATGAGAAATTCTATTTATTTTATTCTAATTAATGTTGAAACTATATATTTACCCTATTCACTTTAAGAATGTATAAGATTATTTGTATTTGTTAAAATCCTTATTAAACAGATTTCATCAATATCTGTAAACATTTTTAGAAGTTGGCACCTTTTCTTTTGATTGCAAAGAATCTGAAGAATCTTTATTCAAATGTTTTGTTTCTTCTGCATCTTTTGCATTTATTTCTGGGATTTAGCAAATAAAAAGTTATTGAGGAAATCCCGTTGAGCCTGTTAATTAAGTAAAAATAGCTTATTTTTCTATACAGTTTGTGTAAAAATCGGATTTCTAATTTATGTGCAAAACATTTTTCTTTTCTTTGTTGATATTAGGAATTAATATTTTCAGTAATTTTCATTGCTATTTATCACCATGATTTATTTGTCAGCATAAAATATAATATTTGTACCTTTTTACTAAATTCTATTAGTTTAAATGTCACATTTTATTTATTAAAAACTATTAAACAATAATTGGAATCCTATTATGAATTTTAATTTGTTTATAAATTGTTTTAATTTTGGTCTTTTAGTTATTAACTTGAGCTGCTTTCTGAATAAACAACAATTTTTAAAGCCTGAATAGGGTAAACATTTTTAAATTTAAAATGTTTAGGTTTTCCCTAATCCATTGCGCTCTGGAGTTTATCCTGGTGTTGCGACTCAATGAAAGCAGCAAACGGTTCAAACTTGAAGACAAACATGTTTCTAAGTAGGTATGAGGCTGAAAATGATGGAAAAGTGCGCATTTCTGCTGATAGACATTTAACTAATATAAAACCTATGATGTCACGACAGACAGCACAGCCAGCGGGGGGTGGGGGGGTGGATTGTAAGCCAAGCACAGCCAGCATGCAGAAACATTGCCCAGCGTGCAAAGGACTAAAAAATGGTTGGAGTAGAGTAAACAGACAAGTTTTGAGTCAAGTGGTGTGAATTCAAACGTTGCAAGTGTGCAATAGAATCTAAATGTACCCATCACCATTCTGATTAAGAGAACTGTGCAACACAGAGAAGGAATCTGACACCAAACATGCAAACTCAGTCTGTTTGAAAAGCCAGGAAAGTTTCCCAGTGTCTCCTTGATTTTAGTCGGGGTTATTACACACCATAGCCAGAAATGCCATGCTTCTTTTGATTTTCAGCATTGGTTCCCTTATTTTTTGTTTTCGGTTTCGGACAAAAATGTTCATTTTGGTGCATCCCAACTCTTTTTTTCCCCCCTATTTTAATCTTTTTTGAGGCGATGCTTAAAACCACCTGATCTAAAGCGACTTCTTCCAAATCTGTCAAAAAAACTGTTCTGATTCCCAGCCTGAAATGTCCTGCATCTAGGAGTGACTTCAAGATACATGTAATTAGATCTTAGCAGGGTATGTGAATCGATTTAAGCTAGCATATCATGTTCAGACCCTGACTCGTTGAGAGAAATATTATAATCCTCAGGTTTTTTTAGTGAGTTGAAAGAAAACTTAGTGGCTATAAAACGAATTTTAAATGTGTTTGTTATTTGGCCAGCAAGGGAAGGTGAACGCCAGCAGCTGGAGAACAGACATCCTGGTGGAGTATGAGGGAGAAGGAAGGAACGTTTCGGATCCAGCCTGCCCGTTGTTGGGACCCGGAGTGTCTGTATGCAAAGCTGGGATCAAATTCACCTTCTGTCTGTTAAACTAACATATGGAGCTTAAGTTTCATTTATTTATTTTTCTGCAGGAATGTTTCCCAGACTGTGTGTGCGAGGACTCATTCAACAACACTTACGCTTGCGTGCGCACTGTTGCCCCCACTGCTAACCTGCAGTACTGCGAGTTCGATGACAACGAGGTAATAATAATAACAATTAATTTTATTTATAACGCACTTTACATTTGACTTTGACAGGTTCTGATTTCCCTTTTATCTAAAATCCTTTTTTAGCTAAACAAACAGACTGTTCTCCTTCTTCTGAGCTGGTGTTGTCTGCATTTCATTTCTGAGCAGTTAGCTTGCATATCTTTTTACAAATTAAACAGATGATAGAATATGACCTGTAAGTAGGGGTAGCTCTCTCAGAATAGCTCAGCTGCAATCAGTTTAGCCTCCCTACTGTGCTACCTTAATAAACACACTGTAAGCATGAGGGCAGTGATGTTTGACAACCTTTTAACAACCACTCAGACTTTGGTGACACCTGGTGGCTGGATGTGAAACGGTGAACGTTTGTCTGTCCTCCAGGTGTTTGTGGAGGTTTACAATGTGACAGCAGACCCCTACCAGCTAAAAAACATCGCAAAGACCATCGAGCAGGAAGTGCTGGAAAAAATGAACCATCGGCTGATGATGCTGCAGTCCTGCTCCGGGCAGACGTGTCGAACACCCGGGGTTTACCATCCAAGGTGTGTTCAAAGCGTTAAAACATTTTTCACACAAACTGACTCCAATTTACTGACCTCAAAAGTTGAAATGAAATGTCGCATAGAAGAGTATGACCTCAGTAATTGGCTAAAACAAGTGATAGTATAGTTTGACCTCAACAATGAGATAAAATAAACAATATAACAATATATTATGACTTCTGTTATTGTCTAACATCACACATAGAATACTATGACCACAAAAAAGAGCTAAAATAACACATATTATTGTGTGACCTCAGTAATTAGTTCATGGTATGAGGTCAAAAATGGGCTAAAACTACTCATTTTAAAGTATGGCCTCGGCAATTAGGCTTAAACGAGTCATAGAATAGTTTGACCTCAAATAATGAGATAAATTCACACATAGTATTTTTATATCTTAATTATTATATTACATTTATTTCACTCTGCAAAGAGAGAACGAGACATCATGCAGCCCTTATTGCTCGGTAATCAGCCCTGTTCTGATCTGTCCCTGTTTTTTACCATAATGGAAAGTAGTTATAGTCAAAACTAATTACTTTGGTTAAACAGTAACGTCTTACGAATAAACCTTGTTATGGGAATAAGTATTTATTGTTTACTATATACCTACATAAATATATGTGAAAGGGAATTAATTAACCACAGACCTCATTAATTGGTTAAAACGACATTTATTATGTTATATTCTACTCTTTAAGCATAATATCTTCTTTTTGATATGAAACATTAAATTGTTTTTTTATCCAAGCATTATGTATTAATGCACTTAATGTGACACATTTTACGTCAAAAAGCGTCAGTAAGAGGGATAAAATACAACTTGTTTACCATTTAACATAATGCAGAATGATAAATTTGATCCATAATTTCCATCAATGACTTTTATTTCTGTAGCTCAGCTTTCCTCATCTTACATGGTTTAGTTTTTGGTATTAATCTTCTGTATTGGTTGGCGTGCAGCAATGACATTTAATGAAACAGACCTTAGACATCAGGTTGAAACTGTACAACAGACACAGGCTGAGATTTTCAGTACAGATCTTCCCTTTAAACCATTATCAGGTACAGAAATCATTACCAAACAAGTTACAATAAAAAAAAAACATCCATATTCAAAATTCTGACATCATTTATGTGTTTATTTTTCTCCTGTTAGGTTTGAGTTTAACCCCCGGCAGCTTTTCTCAAGCCACAGCTCCAGACTCTGAGGGGAGTGGATGAGAATCAAAGAAGGCCTTTTCCTTTGGACCCTCCTGAGCTGCCGTCTGTTAGAGCTGGAAAGAAAAAGGATCAGGTGGGCTGAAGTCTCTGGGAGCCAGACTCACCTTTAAAACTCTGGTTTGGAAGACTGAATACAAATGTCTCGTTGTCGGTGCAGCTTTGCACGTCTGTTCATCTTTGCTGAACTGTTTGTTCCCCAACAAAGTGTTACTCTGACTGCATTTAAATGTTTACTATAGGAATAATTAGACTGAGATTCACTGAATTAAAACCTTTTTGTGCAACTTTATTGTTGGTTTGTTAAGGAGGTTAAAGCTTCTATATAAGCAGTACCTGGATTACATTAGATAATTCCTTTGGGGTATTTATTTGATGTTAATCCAATTTATTTGGCTGAAGTTAACAGTTTGAAAAGGATCAAACCAAAGTGGACCTTTACTGAATTTAGATTATTTAATACTTAGTTTGTGAAGTGTTTAAACTGACTCTAAATTTATGATTTACTAAATGAAGTCATGTGAAGAACTTCTAAAGAGTAACTTCTCTAAACCTTTAGGAACAAAACAAGAAAAAAACATCAGTTCCTTTTCAGGGGTTCGTTTCACGAAGCAGGTTTACTGAAAACTATGTTTTCTAAACCAGAAAAATGGGAAAACTGAGTTTTTCTGCTTCACAAAGAGAATTTACTCAGCCTCTGTTTCAGTCGCCGTAGTAACATCCTCCCCGGAGCTAACCTGGACGGGAGCAGGTTTTCCTCAGTAAACTCGTTTTTTCTCCTGATTTAGTACGATTTTTGTCGTAGTTTTGTGCTAAAAAAAAAAAAACCTTCACTAGGTCAGCTAAACACGTTAAGAAAAAAAAAAAAAAACCTTGTATGTCCATTGGACGAGGATCTTATTGAAGCTTGATTGACAGTTTTTCACAGAGAATTAAATATTTATAGGGAGAGGATTCTACAAATCAGTTGAAAGGATATTAGATTTATTTGTTTATGGTTTGTTTAATATAAGCGATATGCAGAGCATTTCATTTTTCTTTATTTTTAAAGTACATGAAGAACGACTGAAATTATTTTCAGATTAGACATAAATCGATTAATTAATTCTGCTGGGGAAAAGGAACTTACTTGAGGTTAGAATTCGTTCAGTGATAATAACCTTCTGATCCTCGAGAGATTGGATGCCATTAACCGGAGTGAAGGGACTGAAGGGAGTGAAGGGACTCTAAAATCTGCCTTTATCTGACAGAGACCCATTTAGAGCAGTAATTATAGCAAAACTGTAATAGAAAAAATATATATAACATTTGTTAATATGCTCTCTCCAGAACTCAAGTGAAAAGAAATTAGTTTCACCTGATTTAATTTTGTAAAAAAAAAATCTTCTTTAAGAAATCTTTTGCTATCCAATTATTAATTGAAGAAACAATTGACAGATTAAGAGATATGCAAAATAATCCTTTGTTGCAGCCCTAGGAAATATATTGTAGTTCAGTCTAGGGATCTGATTTTGATTCTGCAGAATCTTATTTTAGTGATCTACAAATGAAACAACAGACAGGAGAGTACTTTTAATAAGTGTAAAAACGACCTGCTAAAGCCCCTTTATATAAACCTACACATTAACTTGAGCAGCAATCTTCTCTCCATCTTCCTCTCCTTCGCAGCCGGTTCTCTGTCTTTTAAACACATTTTTTCATTAAAATCTCTAGTTCCATTGGGCTGGTATAGGCACCTCTTGTTGCCTGTTGCCATGGTGACTCGTCATATCGGGGCTCCACTGATTTTCATACCTGTTATGCACGTGTTCAAGTCTGAGAGGACCGAAAACTCAACCTTAGGCTAGATCAATTTGAGTTATGGATTTGAATCAGTTTGTTAAACCTGCTTCTTGAAATGGACCTAAGGAGGATCTTTGATCACGTTGATATTCTTTATATCATATGTTGTCGAAACAGCAGAGGGACATTTTGAGACTAGCAGCCTTGTAGACAAGATTAGCTCCACCAACTAATCTGGACTTGTTCTAAATGAAGTGATCTTAAAGTCAGTGATTATGCTGTCGGGTTTTAATATTTTAAGGAAGATGGGGCAAGAGTGTTATGAGCGTGATGTTAATTTTTCTTTTTAAATGTTAAAGTCCTTCAAAACTGCATCTATTAAAATTCCTGTTGTAAAAAGGGGAAAAGATGAAAACCTCTATTAGATCCAGAAAAGCTTGACCAGCTGCTACTGATGTTTTTTCCAGACTGTTGTGAACATGTTAAATGTTTTTTTTTCAAGCTGAGTAAAAAATGGCACTTTTACATGTCAAGAGATTTCTGTATTTTTCTCTAGTTTTTGTTCAAATAAAGAAATCCTCACAGTAAAAGAATTGTTTTCATTTCCTTCCAAGTTATTTACAGCTGCAGATCATAAAGTCCCTTTAAGAGACGTGAAATTCATTTAAACCATAACAGCATCCAATCTTTTAGCTAAAGATGTTTATGTTCTCTCCTAATAGTCAAATTTGGGCTTTTATTTATTTATTTAAACTAAAAATGTTTATTTGAGGCAAAGCTCTACACTTCACATTATCCAAAAAGCAGCAATTTAGCTAAATTAACAGTTAATTGGCAAGTTTTGGGTTTTTAGAGAAACACTTTTCACAAATACAATCCTCTATGCAGATTTGTTGATCTGACTCCTTTTAGGACAACATTTGATTTAAAGTATTTAAAAGACTAAGTATTGGATCTAAAGGTATTTCTAGCAGCGATGCTTCATCAGTAAATAGGTTTACAGGATCCTGGTTTGAAGCACCTGATGTTAAATATGGTGGTGGTGGTGGTGGTTGCAGACATCCCAAGTCTCCTGGAAGTTCCAGGAGTCTCCCTGATATCGATAGTTGTTCATGGATGACCGCGAGTCGGATAAATTATCCCGGATTTTAGACTCTGGGAGGTGGTGTTTTTTAATGCCAGTGAGAGCAAGCGGCAGTACAATGATTCATGCATCATGTTCGGATTAGAACTACTGTGATTGCTGCTGAAACCTGTGCAGCGTTTCTGTCCAAAGCGATGCTCTGATCAACCAGCGTTCCAGGCGACTGGTTGATCAGAGAGCTGATTGGATCAGTCAGAAAAATAAGCCAATAAGTGTCAGTTTACTTTTTTACAGTCACCTGATTTTACAGCAGAATATACTAAAGTGTCTCCATGTCTAGTGAGAGTGAATAATGATGGAGTGCATGTATGGCGCACGGTGCGGCCAGGGGCGTCAGCTGACCCAGTACTATACAGAGGCACAATAGGGCACCAGATAAAATGCGAGCGCACAGAGCACCTGAGCAAAAAACATTTTGGGCAATTATTTATTTTATAAAAACATGGGCACAGATAATTAATGCAAGCACGCAAGCAAATATTTTATGGCACGTATTTATTATTATAAAGCATCATAAATAAATTGTACACTAAGATTGTTATTTTCTGCATTAGGAAATATCTACCTGAACCAAACTGCATTGAATTGGCCCTCTGGTGAACTTCACTGTATATCTCTAATCCACTACTGATGAAGGCACAATTTATCTTCATTAAAAATGAGTTTTTTTAACTTGGGAAGTCTGCCGTTGTAGTGGAGGCGACGGCGAACCGAACAGTGAACATGATGTCAGTGCGGCAGAGATACATGGCGAGAGAGATGAGAGATGGAGGAAATAGATTACTTTGCCCGTCCTGATCCTTGTCTTTTACAAAACTGTTTGAATCGCCGCCCACAACAAAGCACAAAAAATCCAGTTGTGCAAAAGGTGTTCACCACTAAAACTGCAACCAACTCACATATTGTGAGAAGCGTCATGCTTTATTTTGTTTTGTATGTATTGCATTTGGAAAGACTTCTGACACAAGCTCATTTATTACTGGGACGTCTGATTGGAGGCATGTGCACCAGCGCACAGAAGAGCATGAGAAGAGTAGCGTAATTTATGTGGTTGACTGTGACCCCTCTCTCTCTCTCTCTCATCTAAGAATTGTTGCTGTGCTGTGGTGGAGTTTACATTTTACAGTGTTAATAAATTAACTTAATTTA
>NW_015152304.1:42689-57362 GCF_000732505.1 Cyprinodon variegatus
ATTAAATCCTACATCGGAGAACCAAGAATATGTCAGATGAGGTAAATGTCATGTTTGAATTGTTGCCTAACAACAACTTCAACCTGGTTACCTCTCGTGTTTGAAGGAAGCTCAGACTGCCGTAAAGTGGCGCTCTGTGTCACAGAACTCATTCAAAAACAGATCCTGCTCTTTCAGGTTTCACATGGGCAAGTTTTTTAGAAGGGACGCATACAACTCAAAACTCATTTAAGATATATCCAGTTAAGTTCTCAGCACAACACCTGGGTATATTTAAGGAAATAATCATGCAGTAACATCTCTCTTTACTAGTTACTGGATGCACTGGGTTTTATTTTGATGTATTAGAATGAAGAAAGCTAAATATATACTTACAGAAGATTTTTCAGATATTAATTTGTAACGAAGGTTAAAAAGATGTACTTTCTTCCATCTACTTTATAATTATGCTCTTTATGTTAGCTCATTTCATCCAACCGCGATAAAAGACCCACTGAAGTTTGTGGCTGCAACATGACAGAGTCTAGACAGATTCAAAGGATGTGAATACCTTTGCAAGACAACAAAGAAGCAGTCAGGAAGTCATTCATAGTAGCTGATGCGAACACTTTCTAATGTAGCCTCAGAAGTGCAAGTACATTAAAACAGAACCTAAGAAATTTGCAAAAATCTCATTAATTAGTCCAAATGAACCCTGGGGGGGTCACACATCTGAAGGAAAGTACCTCATGCCTCTTATTCTGACACTGACTCTCTTAGAAGCTTGGATCTGAGATCAACCTCAGTGTTTGGCAGACACACACACACCCCCAACACGCATACACACACATATGAGCTCTCTGCCCGAAGCAGAGGAAGCACAGGAAAGCAAATCCGCTGTGAAGGAATCAAAAAAACCAAACACTGCAGTAAGACAGACCACTCCTTACAATACAAGAGCTCAATGAATGCTAATGACCTGTAGTGATCATGTGAAAACTTACAAGGATAGATAGAAAGGGGTTTACTTACAGAATAAATCAGGCAGGATCAGAGGGACTGTGCCATATTATAGCTGTGGTGGTGAGTCAACAAGGGCACTGGGATCCGGGTCCACAGAGTTCCTGCACCTCGGCCGAGGGGTGAAGCGGATGGATGCCTGCAGGGGGAATTACAGGAATTGGCCCTTGTCATTAGAGGGGAGGCCGTATGGAGGAAATCTGGAGCAATCCAGTGTTTAGAACTCAGAGGAAAAAATAATCCATGTAGAGAAACAGCCGATGAAAAGGGAGGTTCAGTCCTTGTGTACAAAACAGAATGAGGGATTGATTGGGTGGGTGTTTTTCTTCTTTTCCTTTACTTAGAGAAAAAATAACAAGAGGCCATCTCGACAAATAGGAAAAGGAGGGGGTGAAAAGTCAGTCAATGAGAAGGGCTCCATCTTTTCCTTTTCCCTTTTTGTTTGTTGTTGTGGTCTTGTTCTGCTCTACTCAGTCTTGCTTTCACCCAGGGACTGCAGAGGGCTTATAGAAGTAACGGCAGCATCAGAAAATCAATCGCCTTGCCAAAAAACGAACGAGCATAAAGAAGTAAATGACAAGCAGATGAAGGGGAGGATTTCTGACACCTGCTCTCTCCCGCTCTCTCTGCCTCCCACCCTCTCTCTTTCCAACCTGGATTTCCTTTTTAGTACCAACCCTCCTTTGCTGTATATTAGGCAGTGAGAAGGGGGGGCCACTGACTTGGATGGATGCTGAAGGAGCCACAAACACAGGAATGCTTCTCTTCTCTTCTTAACTCCTCTGAAAACAGAGCGGAATGACAATGAAATGCAGAACGCCGGCTCTGCCAGCTCCGGGTGTCTGCTGCCTTTTTGCCTGACACTTAGGCTGTGTAGCTGTCTTCCTTTCTGTCACAGAGCTTCTCTGTCAATCCTTACAGGTGTCTGTTTACTGGGCCATAGTTTGGTTCAAACACCAGCATGCAGAGCCAGCAGCTTCAGACCAGACATAAACCTCAACTTCTGCTCAAGCCACCCCTCACCTCTGGCTGAAATCTTCCCACCCATGGCGTTAACTACTCCCCAAAACAACCCAGACAAATTACAGAAGGTCTAAAAAAAAAAAAAGAGGATTGTGGACAATCCAAGTTAATTCTGCTATTTTCTCTGACTCTCTCCTTTTGGCTGTACCCTTTTATCTGTTATTTTCTCCACCTGTCCCTCTGTTTTCTGCCCCCCCACCCCACCCCACCCTCCTCTTTCTCAGCGGCTGTCTTCTTACTCGTTATCTATTCTGGACAGTGTGTCCCTCTTCCCTCTCCGTCACTGAGGGAGGATGAAGAAGAATGGTGCTGCTTCATAATGTATTTTTCTGCAATGTAAGAGAAAGAACAGGAAATCTGAGGAAAAACATACAAGCTGCTCCTTCGGAAAAAAAATAAATAAAATAAAACTAGCCTCCAGGGGTTTAATTTTCAATTACTCGCTTTTGCCCACAAACGAATGTGGGGAAAGTGATCCAGCTCGGAAATGCGCCCCAAAGTGTCGTAACCTCAACAAAATATCCAGCTGATAAATCCACACACGTCCAAAAGCTCTGAACCACTGCTCAAGCATCACTGCATCATATTTCATTGCGGATGAAGTTCAAGCAGCTTAATTGCTCAACGCATTGACTGGTTTGTAACACGTTGACTCCTCTGAGGCCTTCTTATCTCTGTTTTCTGCAGACAGCTCCAGGCAAACCCCTACTTCAACTCTGCAGGCTTAGCCCTGGCTTGAGTGGATGGCTGGAGTTGGTGGAGGCGCTTAGGTGTGGAAAGCTTTCTGCTGAAGGGAACACGTTGGTCTCCATGCTGCCCATTTGGTGTCCATTGCTCCAAGGGTTTGGGTCTAGAAAAGAGAAGAAGAGGTAAAAAGTACAAAAGAAGAGGAGCAAGAGTGCATGAAAGGTTAGGTTGGCGGCATTTGTGTCACTTTGCCTTATCCCGTATGTCATTCTCCTGCCTGTCACACTCCTCCCAAGCTGTCGTCCTGCTGTCTATTCTGTCCTTGTCACTCCTTCTCCGACTCTGTTGCTTGTTTGCTCCTTAGTCCTCAGCACTCACGCTAAGATTTGATCCCATCGCTCTTCTAACAAGCTCATCTTCACACAGTCTCCACATGACATCTCTTCTATTGTGTGCAATTTAATAACTACACCTTTGCAACTTCCATGCAATTCTTTTTGCTTTCTTCTTTTCCCTCAAATCTATCCCCTAAAATGCATCAGGTGAAGCAGGGCAAGACTGGATCTTAGCAGGAGTCAGGCGCAGATTTAGTTAAGGTGTTTTGCTTTATTTCAAATTTAAATCTTGCTATAAACAACAGGAAAAATTCCATCCTGAGTGTCAGCAGAGAACAAAAGACTGCAGGACCCCGCATTCTTCGCAAACAGTATAATGTCACCAGTGAGCCGAATAAATGCATACACTTGGAGATTCTGGAAGTGTTATAACCTTGAGTAGAAATGCCATGGTTTCAAGGTATCACCACATTTGCATAAAAATAAAAAAACAAATATGTATAACAGGTTCCAGCTGCCTTGGATTTAAAACAAGAGAGCAGAATGCTGCTAAAATAATGTCAATTATTGACTATTGCAGTTAAAAAAGTTATAAGTATAACATTTGTTTATAGTTATTGTAAAAGTATATGTACACTTAAGCAAATATATGATATAAACATATTTATTATGTGCCATATGTAGCATCTCAAAACCAAAACAAGCTGATGTAAGTTAGTCAATTAGTTGAGCTAACTGTTAAGGTAGAACTTGCAGTCCTAACAGGCAATTGTGGTTTACAAAAGTGGTTTAAATATTTTGTTTGTTTGTTTTTTCCTTTTCTTTTTTTATTGTAGTGGGGGAAATTTAAATATAAGCACAGAAACAAGTAAGGGGGGCTAAGTCTTAGTTCTCCATCCAAGCACGGCTCCAGTTACCCTGACACACTTTCTCTGTCATCTTACCAGGAGAACCAATCGACATGCTTGTTCAAAGGTTGTTCAACTTTTTTTCTAAGAATTTTAAGATATAAAAAAGAAAAAGAAATGTGTTGAGGGTTCTTTGATAGGGGATAGCAGCTTCGAATCGAGCTGAAAGTAAAAAAAAATTACAAGGTTATACCAATGTGTGCTTTAAATTGCATGTCTCTCACCTATATCAGATTTCTATTCACATCAAAGTAAGTGCATCAGAGCATATGCTGATTGATGATGCATGGTGGGAGTTTTGAGTTTTGATGCTTTTAGTGAAAGGGAGAAAAGCACAAAAAAGTAAAAGATTTATAATATGACTAGAAGCTTACTAACCTTATTGAAAGGACTTTAAATTACAGAAAAGTTTGTAGAATTTCAGCGCACAGAAGTCCTGATTATTAGTTCTATAAGTGAACTTCTGTTTGAATCAAGAAAAAATTTGCTGGTGATTTTAAGCAAAAGTAAAACAAATTATGTTGGTCAGGTTATGCTGTATGGATGCTAAAGACAACACTTTTATAATATGATCATTTAAAATATCTATGCATTAATGCAAAGATGCCCTGTGATAGACTGGCAACCTGTCCAGGGTTTACCCTGCCTTTCACTCATTGGCTGCTGGAGATAAATGGATGGATGGATGGACAGACGGATGGATGGATGGATGGTAGTAAAATTATTTCAATGTCGTTAACATCAGAAGGCAGATTTTTACAAACTAACATTTTATTAAGGGAAATATTTCCATAGTCAACCTCTTTTAGATTGCAGGCTGCTTTACACATTTAAAACAAAAGCATTGCTTCATCATGGGCTGCATTTGATGACTCCTGATATCATTACTTACTTAGTTTCCCATTGTTCTTGTCTTAAAATGTGATAAACACTTTTAAGTCCTCCTTATTTGACATATTCCTTTCTGTTTCTTCTCTAAATGCCTACTTTGTGAAGTCCTCTTCCCTTCAAATCAAACAATCAATCATGCAGGGCACCACTGAGTGACAAAACGCTCACTTTTTAAATCCTTTTTTTTATAACTGGGGAATGTGCATCAGCCCACCACTCAAGCTTTCTCACAGACTCCCCTTCTCCAACCACCCTGGGCAACTGTCACCTTATTTTTCATGAAAAAATGCCACTATCCATTAATCTTCCTCCTCAAGGTAGTGATTATTCTAAAAAGACAGGTTGCGCACAGGTGCAAATCTAATTCTGGTTTTAATATAAAGAGACTTAGATTCCTGCTGTTTCCTTTCCTTACCTTCATTTTTTTTTTACTTTTTTAAATCACACCATCTTTGGTTAAACAGAAAAGACAATTAGCATGATTTAAAAATAGCACCAAGGTGTCATATCTTACTGAACAGGTTGTCTTGTCTCCCTGTTACTATGCAACAGTTAGCACCTGTTGAATATGAAAAATTAAAATCAGAGAAAAACTCCCTCTGCTCACAGTTTTCTAATAGGTTTCCCTTTTTAATTCAAAAAAGAAACATTAAAAAATGCTTATCCATGCAGTTGTTATATTAGCTCTTTTACGAACTCATTAAACTGGCATCTCCTGACAGAGCACAATAAGGCAAAGGTTCATTTGCAATAAAGCATCACAGGCTTTTCAGTTTATCAGCTGCAATCAATACGACTCTGTGGATAGATATGGCTCTCCTCTGACACCGTATTCTCCGAGGAGCGTTTAGGACGGCAGTCTGACTGCTCCTACACACTTAGTTAGGTCAGAGCTCAGTGTCCGCTGTTGTGTGTCCCTCCGCTGGGAACATTTGCATGCCATGTCATTGCAGGTGTGAAGAGATTTAGATGGGTGTGAATTGGTGTGCAGAAGGTATATCAGTGTGAAGTTCAAAGAAATGAGAAGGGGTGGGCCATGTGTCACATCTGTCATCCTGCAGGCAATTAATTACACTGATCTACCTCATAACCTTTTGTTTGTTTGGGCCAAAACCCTGAGGCTGACAGAGATCCAGGCAAACACCAAAAATAAGGACCAAAAAAAGGGTGATTGACACATGCACAGAAACAGCAATCCTCTCATACACACACACAGCAATCACTGCTGATTGGCTGTGTCAGGATAGACTCTAACATCTCTGCTGAGCCTGAATTCAAACAGAATGTGGAGAAGAGCTGGAAGAGAGAGGAAGAGGGGGGGAGGGGGGAGGGGAGACACCACCGAGGAGGGAGAGCGGTAAAGAGGGAATGCAGGTAGTGGTGGTGGAGTGGTATGGAGGGGGGCAAGGGCAAAAATGAAGTGAGCCAGAGCAATTTTAACCAAATCCATCAGACTGGACAGTTCTGTTTTGGGAATGATGGAGGGGTGTAGGGATGGGAGGAGATGGAGGGGAAACAGGTGGAGCACTGGCAGGGTGAGTGGGTGAGACACAGGAAAAACAGAGGGAGCCCCTAAGAAGTACAAAAAAAAAATAAAGGTTGTAAATAAAAACTATAATGAGAGGTAGATGAGTTAACTGGTGAGATGTGGCACATTTAAGAACGATGAGGATGGAGTGATGGAGGTGGGGAGGATGAGGGGGAAGGGGAGAGACACTCACCCATTTCAGCGGGCTCTCCTCAGGCAAGCACAATCCCTGCTCTGTGATCCCATCCTGGGGAAAAGGCGCAGCGAGATCCTGGAGCTCCCTCCGCTGAATACCAATGGAGCTGCTATTATCAGCTTACACACACTGACTCACACACACCCCGGCACTGAGGAAGAGGCACAAACGCACAGTCAAGTCTGGGCTGCTTGTTCAAATCAAAGGGGGAAAAATACTATTTGACACTGCATGTCACAACAGAAAAATCATTGGTGTGCTTCCCCTTTTTTTTTTCATTTTATCTGGTTTCTTGATGGAAAAAAAAGCCATCAGAAGCAGCCTGAAACATTCATTCAAACACGCTCCTTCCCTGCCTGTGTCCGTACTTACTGAGAGTATATTTAAAATCCCTCTGAGTCCCACCGTTGACTCTGTTCCGGCTCACAGCTCTCCTTCCAAGAGAGAGAAACGAGTTGTCCGTTTTTGATTTTTTTTTCCTTTCCTTTTTCTCCCGGTGGTTTCCTTGCAACACTAATGCAGAGATACTCGCTCATTAAGGCAAATACTTCATCCTTTATACATGGTATCCATCCAGATTTTCTTTGTCAGTTTGTTGATTTAGGTCCAGTCCATCCGCCGTCTTGAGGACTTTGCTGTGATTCTGCGTTCACTCAGTCACGCTCCCTCTCTGCTCAATAGTACAGCCATACCTCCTTGGCTCTCTCCAATCTAATCAGCTCTCTCACTCTCACACACACACGCTTCCCTCTCCCTCTTTTCTCCTTCCCAACACCCACTCCTTTACTCCTCTTTTCTCGCTCCCTCCAAGGTATTTTTCTATAAGATGAATATTTGCCCCCCCTCTCTCCTCATCCTTTCTTCTTTCTGTCAGTTCATCTGATAAGGCGTTTGAAACAAGGGCATGACTGCTCATAAAGAGACAACCCACATCTGAGGCATCTCCACACATCTAGCGTATCGTTGATAGGAGGAAATCAGGGAGATGCGTTACAACCTCGGCCAGGATGAACTGGGCTAACAAAGTTTGACGTGGCTCCATGCTCGGGGTGACAAACACCATCAAACCACCACACGACTCGCCTCATAGCCGATCTACGCACACAGAGTGAATCAATGAGAGCACTCTTACAGCTTCACAAATCTTAACAGTAAAACCCAGAGGTATTTATACCCCTGCTTCACTTAGATTTAAAGTCATGTTTTGATACTACCAGCATATTTGTTCTGACATTAGGTACTATTGACATTTAAGAGTTTCTTTGCAACTCTAAAATGTGAAAAAACTGGAGTCTGATGGCTCTGAAGATTAGATAATGTATTAATAGAATAGAATAGAATAGAATAGAATAGAATAGAATAGAATAGAATAGAATAGAATAGAATAGAATAGAATAGAATAATCCTTCAGTGGTCAGTTGCAAGTGACAAAATTAACACCTATAATTATGTTTTATAACAGCCACAACAGACTTTACAGCCAGAATCCACAGATATTAGTGACTAAAATGCACACAACAATGTTACCTCTCTTTAAAAATGTTAATGTATTTTCAGTCTGAAAATATATACATAGACCTAATGGGTGACGAGTATTTGCAGGTTTTGACAAAGGATTAATGCTTTCAAACTTTGTTTTTAAGATGTTTGCAGCATTCAACAGCTATTGAGTTTAGAAACAATTTTATTTTGGGCTTAAGATTTAGTAAGTTCATTCAAATCATACCACAGTAGTGGATCTAAATAATTAAGTCAGTGTACTGCATGTATAGCTCACCCCAAACATAAAAAGCAATCATATGACAACAGTCAATAACCAGAGCAATAAACAGACTAAGGGGAAGCTTAAGTGGCTAAAGGAAGAAATTAAAGATTTAATTAAAATGGAAAAGACTTTTGGAGATCTCTACACATTTTGAGACTCTATATCAACATTGTACTTAGCTTTATAGAAGTACAACCTTTCTGTATGCTGCCAAGCTCTGGAGGAGCACATCTGATTAAGAAAAACCTGTTAGGATGTACAGCAGCCCAAGCCTCCAGCTTTCTTTGAACTGGCACTTGCGAAAAAATATGGTGTCCAGCCCATAAAAAAGGGTGTTTTACACCAATATGGAGGGGAAAGTTGGTGACCAAGACAGAAGTCCCTGATCCAAAGCCAACTCCCTCAGCCTGGATCTAAATCCACTAATGACAGTAAGTAATCGTACAGCTACTGAATAAAGTAAAGTAAGACCAAATTTAACTTTTGGCAGCAATGAAAAGAAATGTTTGGAGTGGTATAGTGGACATTGTACTGTGAGGCATGGTGGTGGCAGTAACATGCTAAGGAGCTACTTTCTCAACAGCAGAACTGATGTATGTCACTGTTGTTAGCCTTAAAAAAAATATGACAGAAAATCTTCAAAAGTTGCAGGCATTTTATTGGCAAACTCCTGAGTAACAAAAATGTATCTGTTTGACATAAACTGCATAATCATTTAACAGCAAAAAGCAAATAAATAAGTTCTTAAACAAACTGGAAAAATGAATCACTTTTCAGAGAAACCGGTTTGTTATTTTTTAAGAGAGCGTTGCAGATCCCCTGATGGAGAATAAAAATGTTTTCATATTACTGAAATAGGGGAAACTGTTTTAATGAAAATGCAAAATGATAATGTCAGCTCCAATGATTGTAATAATGAAAACACAGCAGGACGGGTTGTAATGAATTTTGAACTGTGTCATTTGAACTCTTGCTTTGCATTGTGCATACATGCCATAGTTTTATACGCACCCATAGCATCATTACTCCTCTCACCAGAGCGCTCTGACACTTAATGCAGGACACCGTTGAATGAAGCTGACACCCTTTGCAGTGTTTATAATGTAAAGTCATATAAGGCACAGCTTCACAACAGCATGCACCAACAGCAAGTAGACAGCAGCCTGCAGTGACGCTGCTCACACTATGCGTTGTTCCATTTCCCACCTTCATCACCCGGCATTTCCAGTCCCCATAGCTGCAGCGGGATCCGAGGCTCTCTGCCCAGTCCGAGTTATGTTTTCGATATAGATCTTTTCCTTAACCTTAACCCCCATGAGCTCTTTGTGTCCTCTAAAGCTATTAAACCCACCACAGCGTGTTGAATCATTGATTTTGTCACTGCACATGAGGTGGCTTTTTAATTGCTAGAGTCAACACTCTCTTGGCTAACAACTGCATTTGTGAGTTATGCTTTAAAGAGATAATAAGTCATAACATCCAATCAAATTGTCAGACCAGCACCAGAATCTATTAGTAATCAACTCCCATTCATTATTTGAACGCAGAGCGGCATGGTGTGGCTTCTGTGTGTCTCCAGCCGGAGATGGGAGCCTTTGGAAAAATCAAAACTGGTTTGTCCACCAAGCTGTCGCCTAATCAAACGAGGAAGCAAAAATAGCATGTGACAATGCTGAGCTGTCTCCTCTATTTTGCTTTCAAATGGCCTCCGCCCCCACACCATTCATCATCATCATGTTTTCACCTATTCACTTTGCATCTCGTAAAATAATGCGCATCTCAAGATGTCTGTGTCCAGTGGGCGGACATTGCTGGATCACCTATTACTCACTCATGCTTGATCCTATTAGACTGCAGCCATGTCACGCAAGTGTTTCCCTAAGGTTACGCAGGCTATGTGGTGTGTCTGTGTGGACAGTGGGATGCATCTGTTGCTCAAATGCTCAGTTCGTAGGTTCAAAATAAATTTTTTTGGAATAAGCACATGGATTGCTTATGTCTGTAGGGCTTTGAAGGGTGCCGAACGCAGCCTTACCCCCGGCTGTGACCCTCAGCTGCAGTTTTCAGGGAGTCGGGAGGAATCTCCATGGGCTGTCTCTCCCATTCCATCAAACACGCTGACACACGGCCTGCAGCACCAGGGTGTGTTTGTTCGAGGTCTAATTCTCCCTTAGACTAATTTTTCTCTACTTCTTCTTTTAAATTCTGCCTTGCTAAAGGTTTTATATAAATCAAATGTTTTTTTCAAAAAATTTTTCACATTAAACCACAAACTTCTGTGTATTGTAGGAATTTTATGTTATGGATCAAATAAAAGAAGTACATAACTCTCAAGGGGAGGAAATACGTGGCCTTTAGAATTCATTATTAAAATTATCTAGGATGCGGTGGGACTCAGTCATTAAAACACACACATATATTCTTCGTTCATTCTTTTATTTGTTCACTTGCTAACCATAACCCCTCACTTTAAAGATCCAAACACAGAGGCCAAAATAAAAAAAATTTGAAAAATTAAGCCGTTTCTAAAGAGTTCTTTAACTGGGTTTTAAAAAGACCCAGTTTGGGCGATAGCATCATGGTCCAAAGGAAGCTGGTTGCAATGTGCTGATGTCAAGAGTCATTTTAGCATTTTAGCTGCGTGTTTATGATGTGTAAGCTGACTGGAAGATCTCAGTGACATTCCACTCACACAAACACTTAGAATTTCATATGGATAAGGATGCATGAGGCTAGAGATAGATTGAACTTTTTTTTAATGAACTGGGAGCCAATGTTAAGCATAAAAATTGCAATAATGTACGACACTGGGAGTTTTCTAGTTGTGTTTTAAACAAGCTGAAGGTGATTTAGGTTTAGAGATATAGACAACATAATAATAACAGAATCAGGTGATGAAAGCATGAATGGCATTTCCCAGGTCAGCACAATTGGAGAAAGGTTCAACTTAATGACATTCTAAGGAGTTAACACAATCATTTCAATCTGAAGGGCTGAAGCAGGAACACATCTGAAACATGTAGTACAATGGTCCCCAAGGAAAAGGGTTTGGCTTTAAAATGAATTTTGCAAATATGCTTGTTTGTCGAGACACTTCCAAAAAACTATAAACCAGTATTAGTCATGGCCAGAATTTTCCAGCTGAGCTGTGGATTTCTGCAGCTCCTCCAGAATATCAATAGGTTAGCTTGTTTGCTCCTCTGATTAATGCTTTCCTTGAATGACCTGTGAGTTGAACTTTATTTGTTATGTTTTCACTGCAACATTGCTTTTTCCTGACCTGTGTAGAGTGTGCGGTGTTTCTCGGCCTGTATTCATCAGTCCAGTAATGCTCTCTAAAAGCTAAACATTTTCTTTATCTTCACAGTTATGCACCCATGTATGTCTATCTATCTCACAAATAATAAAAAACACTTTAAGGTCAATAAAACTCCAATTTATATTAAATTGTGACTGAATCTATTAGATAAGCATTTTATAGAGAATGAATTTAATATTGAACAATATAACTTCCATTAATGGAATAAAGACGTTCGCTTTTACAATTAATGGCTGTTAGGCCTTAGTGAATCCAGTGAAATTCTGCTGTCACTCTCTGTTCTCCACTCTCTAAATATGCATTCAACAGCTGTCTCTCTCTCTCATCTCCATCCCACACCACTTTGCTCTTGACAAATTGATGTGCAGCACTTTTACATAACAACTAACTAATATACACACAGACGCATGCACACTTAAAACCCCATCCACTGAATAAATGTGACCCTAACTCAGCCATTACACATACACTGAGGAGCAGGTGTTAAAAGCCCAGTGTCTGCCATCGCTAATGCATGTTTGTATTTCCTTAATTTTATGTTTGTTGAACACAAATGCAGTTCCGTTGTTAACTATTGCTTGGTAAGCATGAAAAGGAGGGGAAGTAAAGGGAAGAAGTAGACCAAAGGAGGAGGTGGGGGGGATTGACATTCTGCCCGAGTTCTACGCTTTGCTCGTGGAATAATGATTAGCTCCTCTGCATTCCAGTCACATATGCTTCACTATCAATGAGGGGAGGAGGAAGGTGCAACTGTGAGGGAGGGGACTGAAAGGCAGGAGAGAGGGGAGGTGGGAGGGACGATGAGAGGTGGAGGCGTCATGCAGGCAAACACAAGGTGAGCAGGGAAGAAACACATGAGAAAAGTGAAAGGATAAAGCAGGATAGGGCAGAGCAGTGAATGCGGCTGATGCAGTAAGGTAAGGTAATGTCTGGGGCAAATAAATCCAATGCAACACATAAACTGACTGAAGCTTCTGCAATGCGCACGCACACACACACACACACACACACACACACACACACACACATATATATATATATATATATATATATATATATACACATTACACAATAAAAACTATGTGCCTGGAGACTACTTTGTCAAAGTCATAGCAGGTACAGCCAGCTCAGCAAAGACAGTAGCAGAGGCTGCATCGCAACAGGAAAGCAGTGGGAAGTTATTTTTAAGAGTGACAAAATATGCTAGAAAGAGAAAAAAAGAAGCATATGAGAGCAACAAATACATAATTTTAAGGAATAGCGAATCATAAAAGTCTGCTGTTACTTAAATAGGTCAATCGTGCATTAATAAGTACAACATTATAATCAAGCTTGGGAATCGGCCGCAGCCAGCTGAGCTGGTCTGTGCTTAATAAATTACAGAATAAAAGACTGGATTATGCTTCTGATTTAATTTTCAAGAGAAGGTGACAATTTCCAGCTAGTATTTTAATATCATATAATCTGGCATCGTTTAGTGTGACGGATGGCAGGGTTTCCTTTTAACACGAGCAGCAGAGAAGGTAGATGTTTCGTTTTAGACGGTAAACACACATTTAGAGTGTTAAGTGAGAGCATGGATGAGTGTTTTTACAACTTTATCGTGTTGCAGTTAAACTAACATAATCACCATAAATGTCTCCTGAGCTGCGAACAAGAAAGAAATATGAATATGGTAAAGCAGCTACTGAAAATATCAAGGGAGGCATAACTCAAAGCAACAATTAGAAAACAAAACCTAGAGCGGGGTCGGATACGTCATATCTCTTTGTTGGTGCATATGTTGAAATGAGAATAAATAAAATACTTATGTCTTCTAACATAAAGACACTCCATAATATTTTATGCAGGAGCATATAGTGCAGAGTTGCACATGCAGTGCATTGAACTTAGTGTGATTTATGATCTTGTCTTTGTCCTGTAGAATTATTAGTACATGTGATATTCACTGTAAATTGTTTGACCTTTAATGGCTGCATGCAAGCTCTGCTGAGTTATTTAAGCTGTCGTGTACACACTGTATTTCATTGTTTTCAGTTCATTCTTCAGTAGCTGGATACCATTTACTTTATAATGTTTAATATATATTTAAATAAATAAAAAAATTTATCTATAGAGAATTCCTATAAAATCATCCAAAGAATACGTACGTAAAGATAAAAAGGATAAGCATGTATTTGCTGTATGTCTTTCATTATAGTTTTTTTAAATCATATAGATATACATCTCTCATGCATCACTATCTAGTTTCTTAATAGGTTTCTGAAAGCTATCAACATGCATTAAAGAGGTGTTTTAATTTAAGATACAATAAGTAATTTCTGGTACATTTCATAACATTACACTGATGGGCTTTCTGATTCAACACCAGCAAACACACAAACACTGTGTTGAGAATTCAAGAACATGGTTCTTTTTTTTATTTCTGGTGATTGACTAGTTCGGTTCCCGCAGACGTTTGTTGTGTTGGCAAAATAAATCATTACCAGAAAATCGGTCCATGTATGTCTGTGCTAAAGGGAGGCTAGTCCAAGGAGCATTTTGAACTACTTTCTCATTTCATGATTACATTTCATACATGATTTGATACATGAGGTTTTTAGTATTTCACATCAATTGGGAGAAACATGGACATGTTATGCAATAACTTTGCTTTCAATGTCCGCCCTTGGGGGTTGGTAAGTGTGTTTTTAAATCAGATTAATTTTGGACTATCATATCGTATAGATACATATCACAACTTTCTTTCAAAATGTAATTATAAATATATTAAATATTAGTAATAATGATCCTTTAACTCAAACATATTTCAGCTAAAAGCTCTTAATTAAACTAGTAAAACTAAACTAAAATGTACACAAAAAAGGATTGAAAAGTGGTTGAAAGCTATGGTCCCTAAAATGATGCCATGATATCAATATTTGATATGGATTTTAAGTTTGTGAACTAAAGTTTATCTGTGTCATGATGGGTTCAGAAAAGCCCAATATGCAGAACACAACGGAGACAGATGAAAAGTTTA
>NW_015152304.1:58529-79323 GCF_000732505.1 Cyprinodon variegatus
TATATATATATATATATATATATATATATATATATATATATATATATATATATATATATATATGCTTTCATAAGCAGATGATTATGACTGTTGCCATAAGGTTTCGCTTGCATATGATTTCATTGTAAATTGTTTCGGGATCATATACAACAGGCACTGAGATGGAAAGGGAGATGAGAAAGTGGAGAGAGAGACAGGAAAGAGTGCATCAAAAGAAATTAAATAAAACAAAACCGCAAAAACAGACATCACGGAAGATTTACAGTCACTCTTAGAAGTCTGCTTCCACACCTGTGTGAGACGAGATAGAAAACATAATGTAAGAACAGCAAAAAGAAGACTACAGACAACCAAAGGAAACAACAAAAAAAACCTTCAAGAGCACCAAGCATCCCTTACATGTAGATATCCATTAATGTGTGGAAGGCAAAACCTATGGTGATTACATAATATTATTCAAGCTCTATATATATATATATATATATGTATATAACCTTGCTTTAAACGGCAGTATACTAATGATCAAAAACCCAACTCTTTCAGCTGGTAACTCTTTTCTCACCTTTGCCAGTAAACTCTGTTGAAGTTTTCTCTTTCGGAAAGGTCATGTGTCTCCAAAGTTCAGGAAAGCCCAGGCTGTGTTGCTTTTATCCTTATCCTTTGACTTACTGTCATCCTGTAAATTTAGACAGAATGCTACAGACATTCTGCTTTGCAGCAATCTGGTATGGTAGATATGTGGAGCAGATGCATGGAGAGGAGAAGAAACAGGACCTTCTCTATGAGAAATAAAGAGATGGGACCCATCACCTATATGCTGGAGTTGCTTCTGGTACCTAGATCATTTCAGTTGCTGCAACCGATAAATAGATAGTATAATTTCTGAAGGCAATGTCACCCCCTGACACACGTTTTTTATGAGTTGATATTTGCACTTTTTACCGTATAAAAAATAAACTTTAAAATATTGGTTTGTTTTAAAGTGGCTCAATGATTGCATAAGAACAAACCAGAAGACTACATTTTTTTTCTTATTTTTCTTAGCAGTGATCATCATCTCCATGACAATTACTTGAGTAACAAAAAACAAAGATGAAAGAAGCTGTGGCAGATTGTGCTTTTCAGCACCACAGCTGTGTGAACAGCGGCCATAAGAGAGCGCCAAACTGGGAGAAGCTAATTATTTCATAACATAATATAATAACAAATTTTACCACTGATAAATACAGCGAGGTATCCTTTCATTTCTATCTGGGAAAGAAAGAGCTCCCTCATAATCATCACTTGCTTTCTAAGGAAAACATATTCTATTGTCTGTTGTATTTTTTTCTTTAATGGCATCTTGCTTTAACTCTTATAAGCTACTGGAACCAGAATTTCCCTGAAGGAGTAATCCCGAGGGATAAATAAAGTTGAGTCTAAGTCCTCTGCAGTTTATTATAACAAATGGTTATTTTTACAAAAAAAAAAAAAATAAAAAAAGACAGACCTGTTGTAAGCCGCATTTTGACTTAATCTAATGATGCTGATTAAAAATACGAACAGCCCTCCCACCACATTAATTTGGCTCTGCTGGACAGCCCTCCAGAAAACCTAGTCTTGGAGACGCCGCTAATTGCAATGAGATGGATCCACTCAGATACAAGAAAATGCAGCATTATACAAAGAGTTTTTCCATAGGATATGTGTAAAACTCTTGTCCTTGAGGGATGTTGTTCTGCACTTTTTAGATCTGTCTCTGCTTTAACCACCTGAATCAACTAATTTAGCCATTAGCAGGAATCTGACGAACATGACAAGCCTCTAATTTAGCCATTTGATGTAGTAGTGTTGGACAAATTACATATATAAAAGTTGCAGGATTCTGGCCGTAAAGAAATGGGGCTTTGACCCTTTAGCTATAGTAGAAATGTGACTGGTGGTTTCAATTCAGCCCTTAGGTTATCCAGCACCTTAAAAAGTGGCACTGCTTCATGCATGACTTGCCTCTCTAATTCCATGATTGCACCTATGCTTCCTTTCCTCAGTAATAGGACTTACTAAGGGACAGATGGATGGATGGCATGTTTTTTTTTTTTTTAACAGTTTCTTTTTATGTTTATACTGTATATTATTCTATTTACATTATATTTTTCTTCCTCAAACCTCCTTGTTCCTCTTTTATTTTATGAGCTTACCTCAATAAATTCTCCCATGTCTTGTTTTCTAGTTAGTCCTCAGTGTACTTATATCCCTCGGTATGGTTTTTTTCATTTATACACGGCGATTTGTACTGTTTGTCGAGTTGCTTTATGGATGTTTTTCTTCCTTGCCATCAGCAACCTTTCCTTAGATTTCAGCATTCAAACCAAATTCATTTTCTGTATTTAATTAAAACCTTTAGCTTCTTTTGATACCTGCCTGTTTTTTAAGTCTTGCATTAGCTGCCCTTAACATGAACTGTGATGGCTTTTCATTTTTCTCTAATGGGGGCTTTGAAAATACCATTGCATCTCATAAAATTATAGTATCATTAAAATGTTAATTTACTTTAATTCAGTGCAAAAAGTTATGCCACAAAAAATTATTAATTATAAATTGAGTTATAAAGTTTAAGCATTCATTCTGTTGGTTTTGATTATAACTTACAGCTCATGAAAACCATTCATTCCAATCTATTCATCTTCTGCCGCTTATCTGTCAGGGTCACAGGGGCTGGTGCATTTCTCCAGCAGTCTATGGGTGAGAAAGGCAGATACACCCTGAACAAGTTTCCAATGCTGGGCAACACATAGACATACAAACATGAACACACAATCTCACACCTAAGGGCAATTTGGAAGCACCAATTAACCCAACAGTCATCTGTTTAGACATGACCGTGGAAGAAAGCCAGAGTACCTAGAGAAAATCCACAGATGCACAGGGAGAAGATGTACACTCTGTGCAGAAAGATCCTAAGCTGGAAATGAAAACCATGGCCTTCTTGCTGCAAGGAATCAATGCTGCAAACTGTGCCACCATGCAGCCCCTAATGAAAACCTGTTTATTTGAAAAAACTTAATAACATGTTACTAAAAAAAGGCTAAATCACGTTAACGTTCTCTTAAGAACAGCACACAGAGAGTCATTTCTAGAATAGGCTACTGTTCATGAACTAAACAAGAAGTTTAAGTGGAAGGAAAAAATATGGAAAAAAAGATCAATATCAATAGGAATAATCAAAGTTTTAAGACTTTTTTTTTAAAGCAAAGCCAGTCTAAGAGTATAGATGAGATACGATCATGGAAAAAATAATCACCTCAGTGTTTTTCCTGTGGTTATCATATTCATCAGGTAGAACTTTCATCCTCCTTTTCACAAAGCTTCCCTTTGCAGGGAACCTCAAATGTTTCATCTTCGACCTCTGAATCAACCCTCCTGCTTCTATGCGTCTGTCTTCCATCAAATCAGGTGGTGCTGCCCCCGCCTCCCTGAATCTGTCTCTCTCTAGAAGTCAAGTGAAGAGGCAACTAGAGAGACTGAATTATAAAAAAGGCACCAGGACCTGATGGTGTCAGGCCAAGAGTCACGCATCTCTTCAACCTTAGCCTGACCCAGGAAATGGTTCCACTTTCACTCCTGGACAAGAAACACCAGAAGAAAAGAAACTAGACTTCTGTGGTTTATACTTCTATTTTCAGATGAAAGTAAGGTTTGCTTTCATTTGGAGATCAAGACCCCAGAGTCTGGAGGAAGAGGCACATAATCCATGTAAATTGAAATCCAGCAGGAGGTTTCTACAGACAGTGAACAGCAGTTTGATAACAAAAACTGATAAATTGGTAGCAATGGGAAAAGTGTACACTAGAAATATAAATGGTAAACCATTGGGAACATGTTAAGTAACAAGAAAATGCCATGGTTACTTTATGCTGAAATAGCTGAAAACACTTATCTATTAAATGTCTGATTTCAGTCTTAAAACACTTCACAGAGATGACAAAAATAACTTGGATAGCTTGGCACAGGTCCTCTTAGGAAGAATAAAAAAATGCACACATTAAAATTCTACCTCGTGATGAAAGTTGAACAAAAAACAGCTCCTGGTGTCCTCCACCTGCTTGGGACTCAGTGATGTCAGCGGGTTTTGGAAAGATGAGAGCTGAATTTGCATCTTTCTCTACAGGGTCAGTTAGAAATAGAGCGGGAGAAACAGAGGTGTAATAACAGAGGACAGCTTTCCATGTTCCACTACAGGGATTTCCAGAGCTATGATCAGGACCCTGCTGTGAGTCACGGAACACAAACTGTGGGGTTCTGCCTTTTTTATTTTGCTTAACTGGCTGACTTCTTTTAATCAAACCAGTGACATTTCCCAGCTATGTACTAGTTAGTATTGCTCTGTCACAAACATTAGAAATCTAACAAGATGCAGACATTTATAGGTAACAAGAAGTAAAGAAAACATTTAGAATGGATACTTTTTATGAGCTAAACAAAGATCAACGGCTACATAAGGACAATAACTAACTGACCTAAAAAAAATATGTTTTGTGAGATGTTTTTCAAGCATCTTTATGTATTTTTAAGAATCCAAGATGAGGAAAAATTGTAGATTTCATTTCAACGAAGGATGAGCAGCGATAAGACGGAGTAGTCTTTTCTCTATTTCATTCTAATGACACATATATGCCTTAAATAATTAATGTAGGTAATTGCAGAATCCCTCTGCACATGCACCCTGGAGTGTATTTTACTCCCAGCTCTCTACCTGAATGATTTCATTTTTCATTGAACTCGATTTAGATGCGAAGCTTATGCACTTCTTGGAATCTATCCAAACTGTGTCACAGGAACACATACTTTTTTTTTTTTAAACACAAACTACAGCTTGGTTTCACTTAAATATTTTATAGCTGTAGTAAGGACATGTATTTACAACATAACCTATTTTGTCGTAATTTCCAGTATTTAAGTGCAGCTTTCTTCTCCTGTTCCACAAACAATTAGGGGCAAAACGCCACTTTGTGACTAAGAAAAGCTTGTTCCCTGTTATTCTCCATCTATGGGTGGATGTTTCATGCAGTAAGGTCAGCTGTGTTTTGCATATCCTAAGCAGAAAATATGTCCCCGCAGAGCTCAAAGTTAATCTTTATGGTTCTATATCATCATTTACCTCAGGCACTCAAGTACCATTAGAAGGCATGTATGTCTACATGTGTCTAGTAAATGTTGCTTCACATCATTAACTATATAAAAGCTTTTTTTGTTTTTTTTTTCCTCCCCATCATCATATCCTGGTTTCATCTCACTAAAAATCCATTTCAAACCTACTTAGTTTTTAAGGTGTTTGAAATGTTTTCACCTGTCATTGAACTTCTTGTATTTGCTCTTATGAAGTCTATTTGGATAAGGACAATGCTTAGGATGGTTTTGCCCTTCCACTATAAAGCCTTTACTCCATAAAGGAGAACACAGATTTGTTTTGATTTTTATTTTTTCATAAAAAGGACTCTCTTATCACAACATCAAGCAAATATGATGAACCCTCCTGAGGGTTTAACCATTTTCCTTTCACATCAGTTTATTAAGTTTTTCCATTGAATTGATCGTCTCTTTAAATACCATAGAGACTTTGAACCTTTAATCCAATTTAACCTTATATACTTTATTCAAAGCACAGATTTAACCCAAAGTGCTTGACAGGTTAAGATGCATGAAATGAAAGTAATAAAACAAAGACGAAACCCGACACCTTGAAAAACCGACAATCCTGTTAAAAAAATAGCTAATTGATAGGAGCCACAGCTAAAGTCAAATATTGCAACCCTGTGCTGAGGAAAGCACAGCAGTAGTCTTTTTAAATCAAAAGGCCACAAGTTGATCAACTTCACAGAATACGGATACACACATCTGTAGCTGAAATATAAATTGTCATATAAAAGATATAAAATTTATTTTACTTTATCCGATTTTTAGTTAAATTAAACATGATCCTAACAGCATTGAGATGCATTATCAAAGTATTCAGATCCTCTTAATCAGTGTAGCTACTTATTTCCTTTTGGGATAAAATAGGTAGACGTCTGGACACATGTTAATATTCCTTGGTCTACTCTAAACCAGCCTTCAGTAGCTCTGATTTTGTTTTTAGCAGTGTTGTATAAAGTACTGAAATCTCGGAGTCAAGTAAAAGTATGAGTACCTCTCAAAAATATGACTTTGGTAAAAGTCCAAGTCACTGACTGAAATGTTACTTGAGTAAAAGTCTTAAAGTATCTGAAATGGCTTGTACTTAAGTATAAGAATTACTGTAAAAATAGATGTACTCAAGTAATGTAGTGAAAAGTATAAGTAAAAAGTAGTGCAGTTTGAATTACATTTTTTTACATTTTGGTAAACTTTGAAGGTTAAATTCCCTTAAATTAATGTAAACAACCAAGTGTAGGATACATTTAGACTGGCTTTGCGAAACAGGCGTATCCTATTGATGTTGATGAACAAGCCCAGGCAAGACCCGACTTTGTAGTCCGTAGGTGGGGTCAAAACACCTGCGTTTGTCTTGCTCTCTCACTCGTTTTTTTTTTTTTTTATTACTTAGTAACTAAACCAAACTTTGAAAATGTATCAGAGTAAAGGTATGCAATTAAGTTCGTAAATGTAGTGAAGTAAAAGTGAAAGTTCTCAAAAAAATGTATACTCTTCGAAAGTATAAAGTACTCCAAAATATACTTAAGTACAGTAGTGAAGTATTTCTACTTCGTTTCTATACAACACTGGTTTTAAGGCTAGCTTCCCTGCTTGTTCCTAAATCTTCTTTAGCCTCCAACACCTTTTCTTCTAGCTCTGTCCTTTATTTAACCCTCTAACCCCCATAACTGCCAACCAGCTCTAATGCTGATTCTGCAGATAACTGCAGCAACGTTTGAGGTAACCTCCCATCAGCACTGATGGCTGCTTTCCTGCCGCTTCAAAGCATGACGTAGCTGTCCTGTCAACAGATACTCTCTGCAGCTCCTCCAGAGTTACCATTGGATATTAGGAAGTTTCCATTATTGTTCCTCTCCTTGTTTTCACTGATGGCTCTAAGGAACCGTCATGTCTTGGCAGTTGTGATATGCTATCTGTACTGCAAAAAAAATTATATCTGAATAAGTATCTTTTTCTTAAAATAAGGGCATGTTTCTTGAATTGAGGAAATGACAATTTACATTAAAACTAAGTAAAAGAATTGCATTGTCTAATTTCAAGTGCGGATTATCTAATTATCTTATTTTAAGAGTAAAAATATTAATTCCATTGGCAAATAATCGTATTTCCCCGTTCAAACTAAGGCTAATACACTTAATTTATTAAGTGTAAGAGCATTTTACTTATTTCTAGCTTGCTTTTTTTTCAGTTTGTTTTCTAGTAGACTTCTAAGACCTTCAGAGAAAAAAAAAAGATTTAGACAGGGATTAGATCATACAGCAGGACAAATAAAATCTGCATTTTTCTTATTTCAAATACAAGAAAATTCAGTAATCCATGAAGCATTGTGTTTCCGCTCTGCAATGAAGGACCACTTCATAACTATTAGATCAACTCGTAATAAAACACACTGAAATTTGTCATTCTAAAAGGAAAAAAAGAAATGTCTATAGTGTATAAATATTCTCCATGATGCGTAGTGAATACATTTATATATATTTAATTAATCAGCATCAGTATAATTATAAAGCGGTGATAAGTAAAGTTTTTAATGCTACATTAAATGTTATAATCTCAATTTGTTCCATAGCCATGTTTGTTTGTGAACTTATTCTTATATTTTGGAGCTTGGGTTTGCTAAACAAATGCTTAAAATATGAAAAAAAAAATGTTTTCACATCCTGTTTCATCACAGTCTGAAGATGAATTTTATTAATCTCTATACAGGAGCATCAGGTCTGAGTTAGCAGCTGAACACAGGCAGCATTTTGTCCTCTGCATCTGAAAGTCATTAATACTGCAGGCAGATTGCTTCAGCAGAGCATTAAAGTCTCATGATTTCAACGCCAGCCTAAACTATTTAATTACACGTCTCTGTGTGTTATTTCTGCATCGCTGTTAGGCAGCAGGTAGAAAGCTCTCAACCAGAAAATCGGCACATAAGTTTTTTTCCTGAAGAGAAATAAAAATGACACGTTTCCATCGACTGGTTGCTTGTTGAGGATTAACGCTGGTTACTCCCTGCTCCTTGGGAGCGGCTCCGTTTCCTGATATGCCTCTCAAACTGCAGAAATGCAGCCATTTCTCCACATTTCGGTTTTCTAACGCTATCATCAGCATTTCTGCCTCCATGACATGAAAACAAACGAAGACTGAGCGCCTCTGCCTGTGTGTGTGTGTGTGGTTTCAAACCCCCCTGTCAGCAATCACTGGGTGGGAGACAGTCATAAACCAGGCTTTAGAAGCCAGTAATGGCCCACTGCAGTGCTGGCAAAACTTATATCACATTATGCCTCTTCCCATTCAGACACAAATAGGATCATTATTTTTGATAACTATACAGCAAGTGCTGGATAATTCAATTACATTACTTGCCACTGCATAATTCTGCATTTCAGTTAAATCATCATAAATCTCACCGTGTCCTTGTAATTACTGTATTTGATTACAGAACAAAACGAATCAATAACGCACAGCGTCACAAATTATTAGAACATTATCGCCGATCTGTAAACAAAGAGCAAGTCCTATTTATTCACTTACAGTGATGACAGCTTCATACTGACTGTTGCTTAATGTGGTTATTTCTTATTTTTTTGAACACCATATACTACTGTTAGAAAGACAGGTGATTTAAACCAGCACTGGTCTGGCATCATTTTTATTTGTCCAACAGATTTCTGTCTGTTCCTGCAAACTCCAGCATTATTTGCGAAGTACCACAGGTCTATATACATATATATATATATATATATATATATATAGGACAGACCAGAAGTTTGGACACACCTCATTTAAAGAGTTTTTTTTTTATTTTTAGGACTGAAACTTGAAGATTGACACTGAAGACCTCAAAACAATGAATTAACTCATGTGGAATTATAAACTTAACGAAAAAATTGTGAAACAACTGAAAATATGTCTTATATTCCAGGTTCTTCAAAGTAGCCACCTTTTGCTTTGATTACTGCTTCGCAGACTCTTGGCATTCTCTGGATGAGCTTCAAGATGTAGTCAACTGAATTGGTCTTCCAACAGTCTTAAAGGAGTTCCCAGAGATGCTTAGTGTTGTAGTGTCAGTGCCGCTGTGCCACCATCCAGGGTAGAGGCATTAGCTAGGTTATTGTCATCAACTTTCATTATAGTTGAGGGACTCAAGTCTGTTTCTTTCCTAGACATAGCTATGAGCTTAGCCTTTATTGTGATTAACTGTATCTGCTATTTATTTACATTAGACAAGCTCAGAGCTCATCTGCTTATCTTTTTCTTATCCAGGTAGAGCCACCTATGGAGGTGGTTTACCAGTAACCTCGCTAAAATTTGAAGTCTTTATGGTTCAGTGCTTTTCGTGTGGCTGCTTCTGTCTTCTTGAACCCGTCTGCCTTGGCACAAGGACTCTCACACTGAGCCTGGTTCTGCTGGATATTTCTCTACTCTCCAGTTGCTTCATGCATGTTCAATGTAAACGATTTTTGCAGTCACACTACTTGTTCAATCCAGGAGGAGTGAAGTCAATGACTGTATGCTATCCACTGGGTTGCCTAGGATAGAAAACCTTTAACCAGTCGGTGTATTATTTGATTAATATCTGTTTGTAAAATGCCTTAAGTGTGCTGTGAATTGGTAAAAATAAAACCGAATTGAAAAGATTTAATTTACAGTAAGACATTTCTTCTGATTGGGACATAGCCCTTGCCCTCCTGTGATCCACTTAATAAAATAACAGGCAATCAGTGGTTTAAAAGCTGAGGCTTTTTATTTTTAGGAAAACAGAACATATTACAGGACAAATGTTTTACCCTACAGGCTGTACAAACACATTAGTTATGAATCAAAGAGATCATTTTACAATCTGTTTTTAAACCACTTTAAATGACTACAAGTTAGTCTCCTACACAGATCAGTGTTCACCTCATTAGTCAACATTGCTACAGAAATTGTTTTCAGCTCATGTTAAGTTATTATACAGAGAAGGACATATTTTGCTTGGCCCATGGAAAAGATGAATAATAAAAAAAAAAAAATCTTCCAAACAAAATAGGGTAATCTCTCACAGAAACCCCGTACTGAAATGTTAGCTTTAATTGAACTATATTTACTTGTATGTCCACCTTCTTTTTCTATGGATCAAAGTTCCTGTGTAGCCTTGAAGGTTCACCTCTTTCAGTTCAGCACTGCAGCAAAGAGCCAGGTCTCTCACCAGGTCGCCACAACAAGTATTTCTTTGGGGAAAAGTAGCCTTTTTCTGTCCAACTGCCAAAACCATTAACATGCTTTACTCTGTAGCAACAAAAATGTTGGTTGGAAAAGATTAGCACTGAGCATTGCTGTAAAAAACACTCCAAGTGGGTTTGGTGTGAGACGATGTGGGAAAACACCTCATCCCTACGAGGCAGAGAAACTGTGCTACTGTGGGCCTCATATTTCCATTAAAAAACACAATATCAACCAAAAATGGCTCCCTAGACACAAAATTATTTTTACTCTGGTCATCTCAATTCATGGACCTTAATCATCAAAATAGAAACAAAAAAACAAGGATAAATAAATACAAAATTAAAAACCTGTTGGCTGAGCTGAAGAAGAGAGTATCAAAGAATCTGCACTCTTGTCTAAAGTGGAAAGCAGAATGGCTACAGATTACCCTTGCCTGTTAGCTTCATGGTAATTGAACAGTTCAAGTGGTGTCTGATTGGCATTTTTACAAAGCAGGAACAGCGGGGGTGCCAGAAAATGTGCAACATGTGATTTTGGTAAGAAGCATGAGGTCTTTATCTTTCCACTGAACAGATCAAGTCAAATTAAAGGGTTTTAGTTTGTTTTAAGTGCTGGATTGTGCTGCCTTTTGTTTTATGCTTTTTACAAGTTTTTACTGGGTTTGCCAATAAATGTTTAAGTGAATAAAGAATCCAACACAATTTAAGTAAGTTACTCATTTTGAAACTCTTCAATTCCTAAGAGTCTTGTAGTTTGCTTTTACACAGTCTCCTCCACAATGAACTCGATTGCATGTTGAGGTGACTGGCTTGTTTCCACCATAGTGATTTCACTCTCCTCCATGGCGATGGAGGGAACTGTAATAGCCTGACCTCCTAGAACAGATGAGGGCAGGATGACGACCTGTGAGGTTCCCTCTATGCCACCGAGCTGATCAGAGGGGATCATCACCGTCTCTGTGCCTTCTTCACCTTCCTGTAGCACATATATGGTCTGCACAGTGCCAGACTCCAGCTCTGTAGTGGTGGTCAGGTTGGACAGTGCCTTGGCCCCCTCCAACACCTTCTGCACGTGAGCGACCTCAGCGGCCTGCACCACCTGCTCGACTGCTTCCGGGGGAATGTCTCCATGTTGGCGCAAGTGTTTGTCCAGATTGGGACGAGAGCGGAAGGCGGCAGGGCAGTGGGGACATGGGTAGGGTTTCTCGCCACTGTGGGTGCGGGCATGCTCGGTGAGACGGGCGGCCACGCTGAAGCTCTTTCCACAGATCCAGCAGCAGAATGGCCGCAGACCAGAGTGGATCCGCTCGTGGTCCTGCAGATGGGGCAGCTGGCGGAAACGCTTCCCACAGGTGGCGCACTGGAGGGAGGATTAGAGGGAGACTTTAGTTCTAAGAGCTCTGCTATCATCTAACACACATTTATATTTTACATACCAAAGCAGTGATACTCATACAGTTTTCTTAACATGTTTGTTAAGCAAACAACCTAAAAAGATGTCATTTTCATTCTCTATAAACTAGTCATGCTTTAAAATAACCAATAGTTACTGAAGCTCCTGAAGTAAAAGGAGAGTTGGAGTAGTTCAGGATTGGGATTGAAATAATGGGACTGAAGTGGGATATTTTCAGTGGGAAAATATCCAGCATGATTATGATATGACATAATGTTAATACCCTTACAGATTTCAGCTTTTTATTGGCACACGGTTCATTCAGGTTTTAAAAAATTGCACAAATGTAATTAGTAAGACAAAAAAAACAATCCATTTTCAAAAATTTCAATTATAAATTGAAAAAATAATAAGCTTGGCCCTAAATGTAGATAAAGTAGTTTGTTTGTAACCCATTAGTTAACAGTTATTAAAAACATTGTTGGTTATATCTAAGCCACACAAATGATTGATTATTTCCTGAACCCAATAACCAGGAAAATTACTTAGTAGAGTTTGTCTGACAGCATAAAGCAGACTAACTCAACTTAAAATGTCACACATCACGCTCCAATGTAAAGAAATTAAACCACAGATTAGATACTAAGTCACCCAAATCTATCCTCCTGGAAAGTATTAGGATCTGGTTTCTAAGGATTCACAATTTCAGTTAATTCCACTGGGAGCCTTTACCCAGAAATGAAACTGATATGAAACTGTGATGAACCCTCTTTTAAGTCACCATCCAACAAAAATCTTTCCGAAAGCATATCAACCATTCGTCCAGAAGGTGACAAGAAGAATCCCGACAAACCTAAAGCACTGCAGATTTCTCCAGCCTCAGTTTGGGTCAATGTTAATGACTCAGTACCAGGAAGAGAGTGGAAAAAAATGGTAGCCGAGTTTCACAGAGCAAAGAGAAAACTCACATTTACAAAGCAGCACACTGATAACACATTAGAAAATACGGTTGTCAAAAATATAGATACACTGCAAACTATCAATAATAATTTGGCATGGGGTTGTTTATAAATTATTTTCATATTAAAAGGATAATACTTTAGACAACCTTAAAAGAGCTACATTCAAATTTTCTATTCTGCATTTATTTACACTCTTATTGAACCAGTATCTGAAATTCTGTTGAGACACAACAGTATTTTTATCAATAATGCATTTTGTGCCTTTAATTGTTATGACATTTATGACCATGGTATTAAAATTGGTTTTAATTATTTTCCTGGGTATGGATTTCAAATTTGAAGTAACAGTATCCAGAAAACCCTATTAGGCACATATGGAATGAGACAAAAGCGGACCTTTCTAGAAGCTCTGCATCCAGTGTCGTTATTGGCAGCCTTTTAAGTTTTAATCAGTCTTAGTCTTTTGGACTTAATTGCTTATTTCTTTGAGTCACAATTAGGTCAATTCATATATAAAAGTTTTAGTCTAGATTTGTTAGATTTAGGAAAAGTTTTTTTTGTTTTTCATGTATTTTCTGCCTGGATACAAGATAAACCTTCTACAAGTGTCATCAAGTGAATTCAAAATTAAATTCAGGTATCATATCTTAAAAAGCACATACTATATAGACATGTAAATACATTTATTATGTATTTCAACATGTGTTTAAACACAAATTTATTAAATACTGTTTTTTAAATATTTTACTTGAATCTTGAGCTTATACAATTCTAAAATTGCTATATTTAGCAAAAGATTGGAAGAGAAAACCACCAGATATCGTTCTCTGTTAATGTAATTTTGCTTCTTTCAGTTCCAGTTTTACCAAATCCTTTATTATTCATGAGGAACTCACAAATATTCAAACTGAGCAAAGATTGGGAGACCACAATGATTAAATATAAACCAGTCATAATTAGCTCTAAATATTGAGAATGAAGGTCACAGATCAAACTGAGCCATTAATGCCTGGATCACAGCAAGGATCAACCCAGTACAAAAATATAAATCTATCACAGGACAGCTCCCCATCAGGGATGATAATGAGCTCATTAGCTGCTGGGTAGTAAATAAATGAGTAGTAACAGTACAAACATGATTTTCTTAATCATAGAATGCCAACATCAGAGATTTCAGTCAAGGTCATCTCATGAGGGGACCGTCCCTGGAAACCAGGACATCTGCTCAATATATTCGTATGGCTTTTATCCTAAGCCACCAGATTATGTATATTAAAGCACATAAAACCCAACCTGGTAAACATATACTGACAAAACAGAAACAAGGAGCTAAGCTTTGTTGAACATTATATTTGCTGTCCAGCCAAAATTACTGTAACTAATTAGAGCAACTAACCCACTTTTAAGTTACCAGGACCGCACCTTTCTTTTCAAACATGAACATCAAGCTAAAATAACAAAAATGTGTGTAAAGGTTCCTCATCTAAGATGTAGACTCCTCTCCAGTTATCACCTGTGCTTAAAGGCTGTTGTTGCTACGAAGTTTATTTAGTGTATATGATGATTACATTTTTTCAAAGGGTCATGTAGCTTTGAGAGCTTTTTTATAAAAAAAAGAAATCATTTACTGTTTGTTTTTTTTTTCACTTCAGAAGGTATGCAGTTATTTAAAACATGTTGATGAATGAACACAGAAATAAGCAAAGGGTCGGTAAAGGTCTAAATAGTAGGGCTGCAACTAACGATTATTTTGCTAATCGATTAATCTGTCCATTATGTTTTCAATTAATAATTGGATAGCCAAAGATTCCTTAAAGAAGATGTTTTAAGAAATTAAACCAGGTTAAACTAAAGATTTTCCACTAGAGGAGTTCTGGATGGAGCATATTGACAGAAGAAATTTGTTTTTTTTATGTTAAATGCAAAATGTTGAGATATATCGTTTTACAATCTTGGCATAATTACTGCTCTAAGTGAGTTGCTCTGTCAGCTACAGAAATGTTTTGCAGTCTCTATTCTCGAGCGATTGCTAAATTAGTTGAAAACTATTTCAACAATCAATTGATCACAATTAATCCGATTAATTGTCTCATCCCTACTAAATACCAGTCTTTACTACACTTAAGTTTGGATAGTGGACCAAAGACTGGAAATATAAATATTTCTTCTCAATTTTCCAGACTGCTTAGGAATCCTGGTTGTTCCACCTTAATAAAGGTTTAGATTTAAGCTAACTAAAGGAATATCGTCAGTAATCAGCAGTTGCACCTTTTTCTGCCGCGCCGTGATTTGCTCCCTGTATGCTTCCACCTGAATGAGCACAATGAGCTACAACTAAACGCCTGATTAAACCTGAGGCACAACAAAAGACAGACATTCTGCTTTGCTCATATTCCCACTGGGTAACCTCAAATTGAAGCTGCAGTCTCTGACAGATTGGCCCTTCAAGTGTCTCTGAAAAATACTTCTTAATATTCTGCTTACCAGAATGCTCTACATGTTCTATGCAAATACTTGTGTTCTTCCAGGAGGCCAATATATATATCTGATAAACAGCAAATCTACCGCTGCATATCATCAGCCTGCAGCAATTCTGATAAATGCATCATAAAGCAAAGTCACTAAGATTAAATCATTTCTAAAACTCTGCATGCGGAGACGGGTTTGGGTGGGTCTATAGTAGATGTCCTGCTCTGTCGTCTCTGCATCAAAGAAAGAAAAGATCCCAGAATAGCATCAGGCACAGAGGGGAGCAGACAAGCCCCAAGTCAGCCCTGTCATAAATCACAGGTACACAGGGAGGAAGGAATCACCCTCAGGACAAAAAAAAAACTGCATAAATGTCTTTGGTGTAAAATGGTCACAACCTACGTGTGTCTGTTATCATCTCATATAGGCAGGACAAAATCTGCCTTTAAAAGCCAAGACTTTTTATGCAAGCACACACTTCTCCATGACTCCTCTCACCTCGAAGGGTCTCTCATCAGTATGTGTCCTCATGTGAACGCTGAAGGTGGAATTGTATGCAAACTCCTTGAGGCAGATTTCGCAGCGGAAGCGTGGTCGGCTTTTGGACTTTGAGAGCTTTCCCTGGAAATGGGCCAGCACGTGCTCCTCCAGGGCGCTGTTGGAGGTAAATCTGCGGCGGCAGGGCCTCACTGGGCACTTGAGCGGCGTCTGGCCCGTGTGGGATAAACGATGGAGATCGAGGCCCTCTTGGGTCATGCAGCGGTGACCGCAGAGGTCACACTCGACCTGTGGGGGGAAGAAGGACAGAGAGAGGACAAAATATAGAGGAATGGAGACCAACAAGCAGCGCATGTTCGAACTGAGGCACAAATAAAATAGTTTAGATAAATAAAACAGATCAAACCCTGTAAAAATACTTCACTGAAACTATACATTGGTGCAGTGTGTAATTTCACACCGTTATCTTCGATTAGTCAAATCCTTTAATCTGAGGTGTTTTTAAAAAAATAAATAAACCAACTGCTGTAAAGTAAGTCTTTTTTTATACTTTTCTAAAATACAACAATGTCAGCTCAGTTATCAAGAATGCAAAAAGAACGTCTCCATAGCAACCATCACATACTGCCAAATGTTTGCTTTTCAGGGTGAGGGAGGTGTTTAAAAAAAAGAAAAAAGAAAAATGTATATTTTATATTTTTTAATGCTGTGATGCTGTGGTAGCATCACAAATATATATATTTTTTGGAATTTGCTTAAAAACAGATTGTGCTTTTTGGCAACACCTTGATGCAACTCATACAAACTTTTGGGTTGGTGGAGGATCCATCATGCTGTGGGCCTCCTTCTCCTCTTAAGAACATGCGACTGGTAGTGAACATTTGTGCAGTGAAAACGGGAGAAAGCAGCTAAGCAATTATAAGAAGGGTTTTGTTTGCTGAAAGATTTGTTTTACTTAATTGGGAAATGTGTAAATTTTGATTTGTCATTTTATAGTTAAAATGTGAATAAAACTAATAAAATCTATAGCTTTTAAATTTTATGCCACTTTTATATGGTATATTTTATATCTGTCTGTTTGATAGATGTCAGTGTAATTTCCCTACTGGAAACAATTCACACAAAAATAACCACTTATCTGAATTTGCCAGGGCTATGAATAAATCTGACACCATACCTTCCCAAAGATTATTTTCTTTGCTGAAGATATATATATATATAAATATTTAAAATGTTCCTACCTGTCCAGTGGAGCGACCACGGCCTTGTCCACGTCCACGGCCGGTGTTCCTGTCCTCCTCTGTGACAGGACACCTCTGCAGGTGGATGTCCAGCACTGACTGGTTGATAAACTGTGACGCGCAGTGCGGGCAGGTCACTGGCTGCTTGTCTGTAATACAAATAGGTCAGGTTTTAGACTAGGAACGTTCTCTGTCTCCAGTGTTCCAACTGCAAAACATTCAACAAATAATACTTTCATTCACCAATAATGTTCCGCAGGCAATTTAAAACATAACCTAAATACTCCAAAGACGTGTGTCATTAAAAATAAGTTGTAACAGCTGATCCTCGCATAGATATGTGGCTGTTAGTACACAATTATAATGGATTCATAATGAAAGAAACAACAAAACATGTGTTGAATCCAGATGTTGTCATTCTCTGTTCTGTCCCCAGTGACGCCGCAGTGACTGATCCACACTAAATATTAATTAAACACAGCACATTACCAATCTCAGATATAATTAGCTATCCTTTCATGTGTCTATCAGGCTTTTCTTTTAATCCTAAACATGTACCCATTAGCTGTAGGGTAAAGCTACAAACAACCTGCCACCACATCCATCTATCAACAACATCACATTAAACTCCTCTTTGTCAAACCAAACCTGAATCTAACCTTCATTCTGCAAAAAAAAAAAAAAAGGTTGGTCTATTTTGCTTCAACCAAAAGATTCTAGTGATGAAACATTTAATAGAATTTACAATATTAGCAACACTGTTACCACTGATACAGTCGACATTGTTTTTCAAAGACATGAGGAAGTGGTCTGCACTTGATCTGACATGGACAGGAGCGGAGGATGTGGATTCCCACAGTTGTCAGAACCTAGATCAATACCATGCTGATTTGTACCAATCCAACCATCTCTTCCTTTTTTGTAAAAGTGAGCATATAAACATTTACAAGAAAAAAATATTTCCATTTTACTCTTTTGTTTACTTTACCTGAAATTGTACTAAATTGGAACCGAAGTCAAATTAAAACCATTTCTGATTTGGTTCTGGCATGTAAATTCACTGCTTTTCCAAGAATGTTACCAAACTTTAACCCCAATCAGTTCCTTAAAACTGATTTCACTCAACTACTGAAATCCTGTTTGAAGTCAAGCCAAACCTTTTTAATATTACTTCTCCCATTAATAAAAGAGCTGGTGGTGGGTTAGGTAACAAAAAACTCAAATGACAGACAAACCCAAATTTAAAGAATAACCACAACTAAGTGAAAAATCCTGACATTTCTAAGACTTTTCAGGTCTAAATTTAAAATAAATATAAAAACTTTCAGCAGTTTTATGTTTACCAGCCATCATTTAGGTTTAGCCATCTTACTCAAAAATACTCTAAAATAACAGGTAAACAAGTAAATGTTTATTCTAGTATAGAATATAGAAGATAAATAAATAAATAAAAGAAAGTATAATAAAAGATCAAATATGCATCTTTGCAGCAATGATGTTCAGTTTTCTTTGGTATAATTTTTTTTTTTAAACCACTGACTATCAGCTGGTTCAGCTCCACATGTATTATGGAATCCCTTCAAACTTGGACTCTACACCCCTGCCTTCAACGGTTGCTCTGTCTGCTGCCAGAAGGGGGCGCAAGTGTTCACCTGTCTTTATGCAGGCCTTCGATGACATAGTATGCAACTAGCAGGGTAGGCGGTTTGTCCATGTTTTCATGGCGCTGAGTCAAGATCCTATAACAGGCAGGTTTTACACATATACTTCAAAATAAGGATGTAAATTTGTTTTGTTTTTTTTTTTTTATACAGTTTCTGTAGCCATTACAGTTATTATTATTCAGCATATTGGGCTTATTCAGCTAAAGGGAGCCCAGATTTCAGTTAAAGCGACGATACGCTCATTCAAATAATTCATTTCAAAGCAAATTATTCAAATGGCAGGACAAAAAATGTTTGAGATCAAACATCACATAAAATACAATCGTCCAACTTGATAAAGAATCTCCTATTACTTTATGACTTCTAACATATAACCTTATAATACTGAAGGCTCTTCACATCCTAATTCATATGGTGATAAGTTGCAAAGCAGTGAACTAAGCAGCGGTTTCTACTATTTTTCTGCATCGATCAATTTGATGGTTAAACTAGTCGATTGGTTTCTATACAGCTGGTGTCCCAGATAGGTTTTGGCAAAGTAAACCAAACTCTCAGCGGGTCAATCTAGAAAAGCTGGCAGCAAACTGCTGGCATTGATGGTTCATCGTTATGTCCAAAGGCCATCAAGCCAATATCTCACAATCTGCTAACCATCTGCAGTGTGTATCCCATTAGCGAGCTGCACTCTGCTCCCTGCTGGGACCCCCTAATTAAACCTTTAATAAGGACAATCTCAGCTTACAGCCTTGGACTGATCAATAGATCAATCTCTCCCATCATCTTTCTCCAAGGAGACACGTCCCTCTGACCTCTGCTGGACGCTGACTCTTCGAGCTTAACTAATGAGGTTGCAGTGCCAACACCCCCCTGATTAAGATGAAGTGTCAACATGTTGACCCAGTTCATTTACCTCCGCCCAGCTTCTCCATTCCATTTGGCATACAAATCAATTCAAAATCAGTGATTTCAGAGGAAGGACAAACACAGCGCACTGCTGCGTGTAAATAAAAAAAGAATAAACCACCTACAGTCTGATTCATTTATCAAGAGATTTGAACTAATTGTTTGCTGTACTGATAAGAACATCATCTCTGATTGATTTCCATTACAGTGAGCTATGGGCTTTCATTCGGTTCCTCGTTATGCTCGTCACATTCTGTCAGTTTCCTATCCCTGCATTGAACTGCCAATGAAAGCCAACAATAAGCAAGGTTACACAGAGGTAGACGAAACGAAAGCTGGAATTAAAAGCAAACGTTTAAACACAGACTGCTTCACTTTGTCCTGGTAAGCTCACCTTGATGTATGAGAGAGTGAAGGTCCAGGTCCTTCCTGCGTTTGAAGGCCTCTCCACATTCAGGGCAAGGGAATGGATGGCTCGTATGGAGCAATCTATTGACAGAGACGGGTTATAATTCAATAGAACATCTCATATGGGGCAGATAAATACATATAAACACAACTAAAGCATGAACAGGTAGGGTTAATACGATGCTAAATGTATCTGAATTAATATCAGTCGATCTAAGACATTTTTAACAAAGGTCCTTTGAATGGAACGGGACAAATATTAATACCGTAGATATGCTCATCTTGTTGAACTTAATAGTGATTGCTGGTGTTTAACTGAAGCAGAGAACGATAAAGAAGCCAAGAATATTTCAGCAAGTTTCCTATCGGTGCTTCTTTAGTTAATGCATGTGTCAAAATTGATGACTTTTAAAAAAACTTTTTTTTAACCTGGCATGAGCCAGATCGATCGTTGTACTTTAATTTGAATTTTACAGCATCCTTCTGAAAACGCTCCTGTTTGCAAAAGGTAGGGACATTTATAAAATTCTTCGAGCTGATAGGGTAAATGACAAAGTGGCCCAGCCTCTCATATCGAGGTTTAAGCCAACTGTAGCAGCAGCTGTGCTGTATCACATTCTTGATTTGTTTCACAACTAGTTAAACTGAAAAGTCAAACTCTTGCCAAATCCAACAAGGAGGAATGTGCAAACGTCTTTCCCATCCACAAAGGCACAAATTGTGTCCTTTTGCAAAATAGCAATAGATGGTATCCGAGCTAAAACGGACTAAATGGCGGAGTCTACAGGTGCGCTTACCGACACATCCATGGTTGTTTTGTTTCAGCCCGTTGCTTCTGGTTGACATCAAACATGTCACTGCAAACCATTTATTCAAAGGGTAATGTAAC
>NW_015152305.1:0-2055 GCF_000732505.1 Cyprinodon variegatus
TCATAAAGCCCTGTTAAAATATAAATTAAACAATTGTTAACTTTTCTGTATTAGAAAGTATGAGAATATGGAGGATAGCAGACTAATTTCCCCTTTGTGGGACAATAAAGGGATTACATTACATAAACCACTGATCTCTATTTATTCACTGGATGCCTGTAGACCGAAAAAACTGGTCACCTGCCGCCATCTTGGTACTCCCCACTTTCATGGAGTCACACCATAAAAATGCCTCTAATGTAATACATGTATATGACATATTGTCCATCACCAATTTAGCACCTTTGGCTCATTATCAGATAGTGTGTGTGTGCAACTGTGCATGTGTAAAATTCTTAATATCTGACTACAGTATTATTATGCTCCATTAACACACTACTTTTGTTGTGATGGATTTGTATATGTTATATTACATGATGTATAGACTTCGTACTGAATATGCAATGTGATGTGCCTATTTTTACCAAAAATTATAGTCATATACAGATGCTATAGTGACTTTCTTTGTTTTAAAAGTCTTCAACCCTCCTAAAAAAAAAAAAAAAAAAAAAAAAAAAAGAGTTCTTCCAACAAGTTCCACAGGTATTGTTTATACTCCAACTGGTCTAACTAGGGAGTACCAATATGGCGGCTGATGTTAAAAAATTATATAAATGCATGCCAAGGACCAAAAAAAAAAAAAAAATAATAAAAAAAAAAATACATTTTAAAAAATCTTTAGAAGATATTTCTAACTCTTTCAAACACTTTAGTTCTAAAAAGACATGACTCCAGGAGCATGATAGCTCAAACCACGGTAGCTAATGTGAAAACAAAGGGTGACAGAGGGGACTGTTTCCTCACTGTGAAATTGTAGAGACTTATCATTAACCTAGTTGTAGATTCAAATATACCTCGCATAATCGATTATGAGTAAAATGCGTAAAAATTTCAACAAAACATAAATTAAACCAACATTTACCTTGAAGGATTGTTAACGGTCTTCCTGCAAGCTGGCGCCAATTTTTTTTTAAATTCTTCTTCTTTTGTGGCATTTGGCAACAACTCATTGTTCCTCATTACCGCCATCTATTGAAATGGAGTGTGGTTCGGGATGCTATATATAAATTTTCTTTGGATATTTATCTGGCAAAAAAAAAGAAAGACGCTCATTACCGCCACCCAGTGGGGTACAGGATGACTACCATTTAATCTCTAATTAATTTCTTGCAATCTCCAAATTGTATTAATCAGTTTTGTTAGTTAAAAAATAACCACCAGTTTACTTTCTGTAAACATTTTTTATTTAATTTGACCGTTTCTATCTATTTTATCATCTGTCTTCTTTCTGCTTTATATGTCCCATATTCTAGTATAACATGTTCTATTGTTTCCATTTCTCCACAATGATGACATCTTCCTGAAACATGTTTATTTATTACAAATAACATATTATCAAGTCACGTGGGGGCAAACATGATATTGTTATTTGTTATTAGAAAAAGAGAGCAGAGAAAGTGTGGACTGCTGGAAGAAGAGCGGTGAACTAGTGAAAGAAAAGTGAAATGGTGTGCTCAAAGATGACCCTGCACATTTTGTATGTTTGGCTAAACCTGCTGCTGTTAAGCAGGATTCTCAAACATGTACATAATCAAAAATAAATATGGATCCAGGCTCAAAATGAACACCTTGATATGCACTTGAGAATGGCTTTGTCTCCATTCAAACCCAGGTTTAAAGCCTTGCAGGACAGCCTAAAGCCCACTGCTCTCATTAAACCATGAAAAAAATAAATAATAAAAAAAAGATCAGTTTAGGTGTTTTATAAAAAAAAAGTTAGTCAAAAAATTATCTATATACTAAACTGGAAGATTGTTCTCTACTTCAAAAACTATTCAATTTTAAAATGGAAAAACTTTCTATTTTTTTTTAATTTATAATAATAATAATAATATTTCATTGAATTTATAATGCACTTTTCACCAAAAAGGCCTCAAAGTGGTACAAAAAAGCATTAAAAAAGAAATACATAGAGATAAAATAAATAAAATAAAATAAAATAATAAAAGCTGTTTT
>NW_015152305.1:2538-3957 GCF_000732505.1 Cyprinodon variegatus
GGATTCAAAGTCATGGAGATTCACAAAGAGCAAGGCTTTAGCGCTGACCAACTGGAACAACACTGCGGCGTTGAGGCAAGGTCTGAAGGCAGCTTAAATAGTGGATCCTCTGATGATCTTGATGAGCTGCACCTGTGCAGGAGGCTCCCTCAGAGGATCCACGGCGGACTCTGCTGGAGAAAGATGGGATTTTCTCCAGCTCCCAACACCTAATTGACCAGCTGAACAGTTATGGGAGCCAACATGGATATAAGTTTCACCACCTTAAATGTGTTCAACACGGTTATGTTGTGACTCAGAATACAGTGAGACATCTGTTAAAATTTCTTGATCCCAGCGGTGTGGAACGAAGGCGGAGGAGGAGGCTGATGCGGAGGCTGATGCGACGCGTGAATATTAATCAAGGGAGAGAGCGACAAAGAAAAACATGCTAAAAATGAAAAAGAATGTTTCCATTTCTAAATGAAAACACAAATATTCCAATAACCACATACACTGGCTGTAAATGAACTATGATATTTCAATTACAAGGATTGCAGCAATATGAAAATTTGGACCAATATCGATATCAAATGCCAGCTGACCAACCCCCCTCCCCTCATCCTTTTGACACTCAAATAGCAACAACTTTGAAATGAACATAAGTGGAAAATATTGGTCCAGTTTTACTTACCAGGTAGATAGCAATGCATTAAAAATTAGTAATTTTGGCTGATGAATGTTTACCTAGTTGTGAAAAATGTAGTTTTAAATTCCACAATTGTCCTCTACAGTAATTTAAAAAAAATTTTAAAAAACAATCCACTGGAAATTTTTTCCAAGTTTGAAGATGTTTCGCTTCCCATCCAGGTAGCTTTTTCAATTCAAAATGTCAGAAATACCGTTGACTTTGAGGCTTAATAGAGTGGACCAACAAAGCCTTGTTTTGGCTTAGAAAACATGTTTTCTAAGCCAAAACAAGGCTTCTGACATTTTGAATTGAAAAAGCTTCCTGGGTGGGAAGCGAAATGTCTTCAAACTAAGAAAGAAAGTCCAGTGGATTGATTTTTAACTTCTTTGTAATGACTATGAGCTGGATTAATGAGAATCCTCACCAGCAGTGGCGGATCTAGGGGGCGGCTACTTGGGCTGCAGCCCCGGATGTTTGCCCCAGAGCCCCGGATCTCGCTTCTGAGCTGATCTGAGTAAAATGTGCAGTACTGGAATTCACCAGATGGTGGCAGCATGCACAGCAAAGCAGCCTGTAGCATTCCCGTGCAGAAGAAGAAGTTCTCACCAATGGCTGTTGCTAAACAGACTGATGTTCCAGGGATGTGAAGCTCTGACTGACCCGGTGTTCTATGGAATTCTGTTCCCCTTGTGTCGGGAGCGCATTGAAGCCAGAGAGGAGGACATGGCGGATGGGAACATTTTCACGAC
>NW_015152305.1:4708-13271 GCF_000732505.1 Cyprinodon variegatus
ATTATTTCCCTCTGATAACTTTGGCAAATAATGATCAAATGTGACCAAATCCACAGAGTTAGCTGTTGATGAAGAGAGGGATAAACACAGTTAAAGACTTGCAGGTAAATTAATTTCTTCCCATGTAATGGAGGGGGAATTGTTATGTGTGATAGCATGTAGTATAGTAGAAATTTATTTAATCCAGTAATCTGTCATATTTTACATAAGAACAGGATTTAGAAGAAAGTCTACTCTCTCATCTTCACCCTCGGGGCTAAGCCCCTGATCTCCTAGAATCCTAGATCCTCCCCTGCTCACCAGTATAGGCATTATAGATGTTTTGAAAGTTTTTTCTTCTCTCTCAGAGAAAGTGTGCACCCAAAAAACAGTTCCTAAATGTTAAGTATTACTATGAATTTTAACAAACTTTTCTTTTACAGGAGGAGCTGCAACAGGCTTCACACTTACAGTATGGAACACTCACACCATCCTTCACACCAGAAATGCAGCGGCTCCAAGTGGACGTCCAATTCTTATGTACACCATTCCACATCTGTTTCATGGACGCGTCTCCCGGGAGGCAGTGGAAAGTTGTAAACAGGAATGTCGACAAAGAGGACCTTATCCTTGTGATCAAACAGTGTTCAGCTTGTGTTGCCTTATAATGTCAGAGAACTTCTTACTCTCACCAACCACAGCAGATGAAGCCATAGAACTATACATTTTCCTTAGAACGTACATTCTTAAGGCTCTGTAAGCTGTGTCAAAAGGTCCTGTCGCATTAGGGTGAGGCTTCTACATGCCTCTGACATATAAATGATGCACTAATTTGTTTTGTACATGAATATTTGTTTGGAAACCACATATATATTAGAACTGAATTAAAATATATAATATTTAAAAATAATAATCATTATGACCTTGAATTGCATTCATGCGCTGAATAACTTGTCATCATATTAAAGTGATTGTCAGAATTCCAAGAATAAATTTAGCAAATTGTTGAGAAAAAATGTTTCATTTGTCAACAAACAAGTATTTCAGCTTGTAACTGCACATTTGTAAATGTATAAAACATTCAACATATATGCTGAAATATCAATATTATCTCTGTTTTTGAAGCCAAAGATAATTTTAGAGTTTGCATTGAAGTTGGTTTTTGGAAATATTTATATATCAAACATCCCACTATAGAAAATATGCTGCTATGTCTGGGAACAAGAACAAGGGTTTGTATAAATTTAACAAAACAAACCATGAATTCAACACAAACCTTCAGCTATAAACTTGAAAAGTAGGAATTTACTGGATACTATTCTGTCTGCTTCTTTCTTTCCATTATATAATTTGTTGGTTACCAAATGGCAGAACTTGATCTAAACAATGCTGAACTGAAGGGAGTTTTGATTCAGTAGTATGTTGTCCATTTCAGCACGCAGTTCTGGGTATGAACCATATGTCCATGGCAGTTCCAGAGCTGGTCCACAAGTATGTGCAATAGGTCGCCTTGCCAGACCTTCTACTGATGTGAACATCACTTCAACTTTATTAACACAGATAACATCTGACCACGTAACAAATCTTAACATTCTTCTGAGGCCTGCATCATCCAGTCCCCTGATGTACTGCTGCAGAAAACGAAAGCTTTGATTTTCAGCTTTAGTTGTTGGAGATGCATCCAATAACTTCAACAACTTTCTTGTTGTTGGCTTTTTTTCTTCGTATATCTGTAGAACTGCTTGTGGGCTGGAAAAAGATTCCTTTAAAATGTGACTAGCAGTTGCAGACATTTGTTCGGCAGCATATCTTGGCTTTTGGATCAAATGCTTGTGTGCTGCACTTACAAGAATTCCTTTCAATGTCTCTTCTGTTGGAAGTGTTGTTACATCTAAACGTTCCAAAGGATCAATAAGTTAATCTCGGTCCTCATTTAGACTGTCTGCTTTTAAGGCAGTGGTCTGTCTGATTGACAGATGAACAGGAGAAGGCTTTCGAACAGCATTTCATCTGAGACTTCACTCTCACCAAAAATAAGAGCAACTGAAAAAGCAGGGGCAAGGCGACAAGGAAAGTATCCATGATCTTTATATCCCTTAAGCAAGACCCGGCCTATGGATTTCCACTCCTCTTTCTGCCATTTATTTGGCAATGAAGGGACCCTCACTTCCTCACCTTCTGCGATGCGATCCATAAACTCAGTCCAAAAAGCGGCATAGATGTCTCTTGAGATGCCATCTGCATCAGCTCCTTTTTTATCTATAAAGCTGAATTTCAGGGTTTGACTTAGGAGTCTTTCATCCTTAAACTGTTATCAACTCCTCAAAAAGATTGCTTCGGTGAAGTTTTACATTGATGCAAACGTCAACGTCATTAATGGTCACCTCAGATGTGTCTGACAGTGCATCTGTATCAAGTTCATAAACTGATGATAGAATGACCATGGTTTCACTTACTTGGTCGTAAGTTATCCGTCATCTAAACTGATCTGGCTTTTAGTGCACAAGTAAAATCTTAACATCCCTAATCTCAGTACAGAGTACAGTACCCCCACAGTGATGTTTTCATCCAACACAGCTTCCGCCTGAAAGTCCAAAATGTCATGACTGAATATCTCAAAATGTCCAAATCTACATTTTCCATTTGGGAAGAAAAGTTCTAATTAATGAGATCTGATTTCTTGGAATCTTTGGGTACATCAAGGGTCCTTGTTCCTCCTCCTCTGCGTTTCCTCACTTGTTTGCCTTCATGAATCCTTCCCAATTTGATTTTTTTCTTCTTTTTTTCAGCCCATTTGTTAGAATCGGCATATTGTCTTTTCCTTTTTGGATTAGTTGTCTTAGGTTCATCAAAGTTTGTATCTTCACTGCTATCAAGTCCCATCTTCCTCTTTAGTTTTTCAAGCAGTGAATGTTTTTTGGTATCTTTAGCATTTGTACCTTTCCTTTCCAAACAGAAGCGTCTTGCTGCTATGCGATCCCCATATGTTGGGATGTAACGAGAGAGGGTGCCATCATCCATACATTCGATAACTGTTGTATCAATCTGTGTAAAAAGAAAAATATATTAGAGCTTAGAGAGAAACAAGGTAATTTTTGCAATATCCTGTATCCATCTCCAAGAAAGGTTGCGCACAAAAACAAAATGGCAAATGTTTTTATCTTTGCACCTTTGCAATATATCAAAAATGAATATAACTTTCCAGATATCCAGAAATCCAATTCTTGAAATTTAAAAATATGTTTCTGCTAGTATAAATATCTTTACAGATACCAACTACTTATTTTATGACTAGTTAAATTACAATTTCATTTATCTTAGTTACAACAATGCCTATCTAAAATGCAGTTTTAGAAACTGTGGCAGACCATTTTGACATTTATTAGAAGAGCTGTCTTCTCTATTGTCTGTTGATCTCTAAAAAGATCAGAAATGTACATATAGATATCCTACACATTTATATTTCAGGATGCCAAAAATATAATTGTACTTGTAAGAATATACTTTCAAATACCTAGAAATCTTTACAAATTTTAAGTGGCCCTTTTGACATTTAGTAGCTTGACTGAATATGTAATCCAGATATCTGAAATGCATTTCTTCCTAGACAAAATGGACATTTCAATAATCTAAAATAACATTCTTCCAATATAAAATAAACATTTCAGATATCTGAAATGTAATTCTCACTAGTACAAATGATGTCACGTTTCTCATTCATGTGAAATATAATTACAGATATCAACTATTGATATATGACTAGTTCAATTGGAATTTCAGATACCCAAGTTTCAATAATGCCTATCTAAAAAGCTGTTTTAGATACTTAAAAACATATTTTGACCAGCATTCAAAAAAAAAAGAAAAAGCGACTCTGTCTTCATATAAAATAGGCAGGCTGACTAGTCATATTTCTATTACGCATTTCTTCCATAAACATTCTATGGTACTAGTATCAACTACATTTTACATATCTAAAAACCTTTAGTTGTTTTAAGTGCCCATTTTAACATATACTACTAGTATATGTACTAGTGAGAAATATAATTTTCACTAGTACAAATGATGCCACGGGCGGAGGGGGAATCAGGCAAGGAGGGTCAGGCACAGAAACAGAACAGGGTCCGAAACTCAAAACAACCCACCCAGGGTGGGCGAGGACAAGGAAAGTCTCAGGAGGCCGGCCATGGGGCCGGAGGCAAGACAGAGTCTCAGGTGGCCGGCCGTAGCAGGGTCTCAGGTGGCCGGCCATGGGACGTGCCGCAGGGCAGAGTATCAGGTGACCGGCCGCGGAACCGAAGCAGAGGCAGAGGCTCCGGAGGCCGGCCGCGGGACCGGAGCAGAGGCAGACACTCCGGGGGCCGGAGTCTCAGAAGCTGCAGGGACCCCGGAGGAGGACGCCGTCTCTGCTTCTGCAGGAAGCTCCGAGGAGGACGCCGTCTCTGCTTCTGCAGGAAGCTCCCAGGAGGACGCCGTCTCTGCTTCTGCAGGAAGCTCCAAGGAGAACGCCGCCTCCGCTTCTGCAGCTCAGCAACAGGCTCAGACAGGGCCACCCACTGTGGCTCCGAATCAGGAACTGAGGAGGCCGCCGATTGCGGCTCCGCATCAGGAACACCGGAGGCCGCCGACTGCAGCTCCGAATCAGGAACACCGGAAGCCACTGACTGTGGCTCCGAATCAGGAGCTGAGGAGGCCGCCGATTGCGGCTCCGCATCAGGAACCGAGGAGGCCGCCGATTGTGGCTCTGCATCAGGAACACCGGAGGCCGCCAACTGCGGCTCCGAATCAGGAACATCGGAGGCCACCGACTGTGGCTCCGAATCAGGAGCACCGGAAGCCACCGACTGTGGCTCCGAATCAGGAGCACCGGAAGCCACCGACTGTGGCTCTAAGTCAGGAGCACCTGAAGCCTCAGAGCAGGCTCAGGGGTCTCCAGACGGCTCAGAACGGGCTCAGGGTTCTCCAGACGGCTCAGAGCGGGCTCAGGGGTCTCCAGACGGCTCAGAGCGGGCTCAGGGGTCTCTCGACGGCTCAGAGCGGGCTAAGGGGTCCTTATACGGCTCATAAATTCCTGCATGACGCGTTTCGACTCCTCAACTTGTCGATACCACTCCTCCCACCAGGGTGGTGGTGTCGAAACGATCCATTCCTCCGCAACCTCCCTCAGGAGTGCGTCGAAGGAGTCTGCTGGGCTAGTCTGTTGGCCGGATTGTTCTGTCATGATGTGGCTGGTTTACTAGCCCAGGTGCAGAACTCACGGACGCAGAGGCAGGTTAAAAGTCCAATATTTATTGGTAAACACAGGTTTTCCTCCTGGGAGGCAGAGAGGACAGAGCAGGTTAGGTTCTGGTACAGGTTTACAGGATCAAACTCACAGGTTTGCAGGTTCAGACAGGCAGGGTTAAACAGGCAGGGTGGCTCAGGTTTGCTTCCATGGCAAGGACAACAATCCGGCTCAGAGGGATGCTCTCACTCAGCTTATATAGGGAGAGCTCTTCAATCAGCAGATGGGGATCAGCTGCTTCTAATGAGCACCAGCTCTCAGGAGAAGATCCACAGCGCCCTCTGGTGGGCAAGCCTCTGTATCCCAACCGACAGCAGAACCCCTTAGAAAGGGATCCATGTCGCCCTCTGGAGGGCAGACCTCTGGATCCCAACAGTTTATTATTTTTTGAATGTTAGTCAGATATGTTTTATGTATCTAAAACAGCTTTTTAGATAGGCATTATTAAAATTTAGATAACCGAAATTCCAATTTAAGTAGTCATATATCATAATAGTTGTTATCTGTAATTATATTTATAACAGTAGAAATGTATTTTTTATGTCAGAAATTGGATTTCAGGCTATCTAGAAAATTATATTAATTTTTGATATCTGAAATTGTAATTATGACTAGTAGCAATTCTAGTATTGAGATCTGAAATTGGAGTTCATCCTTGTCAGAACTATTTTTAGATAGGAGGAATATTTATTTTAGATAGGAGGAATGTTTTTTAGATATCTGGAAGCAAAAGCACAATACACATTAATGAGAAGCGTGACATCATCTAAGAATTACATTTAAGGTGACTGAAATGTTTATTTTCGATACGAAAAATTTTATTTTAGATATCTAAAATGTTTATTTTGACTAGGAGGAAATGCACTTGAGACATCTGAAATATGTATTCAGTCAAGCTAATGAATGTCAAAAGGGCCCCTTAATTATTTTTAAGATTTCTAGGTATTTAAAGTTTATTCTTACTAGTACCATAATATTATTTGCTGCCTGTAATTTAATTTTTCCTGGCTAACGTAATTTAGGATATCTATATGTAGAGTTCTGACTAGTAGGAATGTAGTTTTGACCAGGAAGAATCATATTGTTTAGATCTACAAATGGAACATTAGAGAAGACAGAAATTCTAATAAATGTCAAAACAGCCTGCAACACACTCTGACTTTACTGAAGAAAACCTCCTCCCGCCCAGGGAGACAGCAAGCTCAATTCGTGGCAGTGACACTTGTGGTGGCTCATCGGGCTGGCACGGCTTTAGTACTGGCTGGCACGCGTATTACTGACAGCATCCACTAGGCTGACAGTCTACCACTTCAGCTCCATGTTTACTGACAGCGCTTTCACTGTTGCAGAAGCCGTGTTTTTGCAAAATAACTTATTTATAGTACCTCTGAATAGATTGTTGTTTTAATTTTGTGAGGTTATTGCTTTATAAACTGCATAGACTCAAGGCTCTGCTGGCACCTGCCACTACGCTGCCACCAGGATGACACGCCCTGCTGGTACCTGCCTCTACGCTGCCACCAGGATGACAGGCTCTGCTGTCACCTGCCACTACGCTGCCACCAGGATGACACGCTCTGCTGGCNCAGGATGACACGCTCTGCTGGCACCTGCCTCTACGCTGCCACCTGGATGACAGGCTCTGCTGTCATCTGCCACTACGCTGCCACCAGGATGACACGCTCTGCTGGAACCTGCCTCTACGCTGCCACCAGGATGAAAGGCTCTGCTGTCACCTGCCACTACGCTGCCACCAGGATGACAGAAGCTGTTTTTCATCAAAAAACTTTTCACCATGTTCAATGTGTGCTGTATTCATGCTCACAATATATTAGTCATATGTGTTTCATTGCTAAATACAGTCTTTATGTTCGAATATACATATTTTATGTATATTATGTATGGTGTGTTTGCACTGATTGTTATTCTGTATTCCTTTGTAGAACCACAGTAAATCTACAACAAAACCAGACATCTGCTTCGGTGTCTTTTAACAGGGACACATTCCATACACCTTGCCGGTCTAAACCAGCTAACTCCTGGAGAACACCTCATCTCCTTTTCATGGTCCTTCGAGCCGGATTAGAGTAATATCAAGGTATGGATCCTGCAGATGCCCACACTGAGCCAGCATGCCAACGTGCTTCGCAGAGAGAGCGATATCCACCAGCTTACCTGAGTGACTATGTGGTTGCAACTCTCCCTTCAGAGGGACAAACCCACACCACACACCCGGCTCCCTCCATCCATAGTTCACATAGCCAGAAAACAGGCATTTCTCGGAGGAGCTCCAACCCCAGGTCTAGATGCTCATCTCGCTCATCTCGCTCAACCACCAGCAGATTCTCCTCTCACATCTTATCAGAGTTAGACACAGCTCAACTTGAAGAACGAGTGAAGGAAATGAAGCTTGAGGAATTACAGCAGACAATAGAGGAGGATTAACAAGTTGATAACGAGCGTCAGAGGCTTCAAACTCAAGCCAGAGAAGCCCAACAGCTACAAGAGGAAGCCATCAGAGCACAAGAATTGCTGGCAAGACAGATGGAGAAACGACGCCAGCTAAAGAAGAAATGTAATGAGCTGGAGATAGCTAAAATGGTTACTTCTCTCCTCAAAGTGGGATCCCAAGATTCTGATGACACTGATCCTCCCCACATCCACCAGACCAGCACAACATAAGTAACCCTGTGCCTCAGCCAACTCCAGCTCCTCTTCCCATGGCTATTGCTCCACCTGCAGCAAAGCAACGTCCTGCTCCGCCTCCTACAGCTGCAGCTCCACCCTCAGTAACTGTAGCTCCGCCTCAAGTACTTCATGCAGCTCTACCTACCACGGCCTCAGCTTTGCCACCAGTGATCGTGTCTACGCCTCCCATGCTCCATGGAACTCAGCCCATTGTAGCCCCTGCAGCTCCTCCGGTGAGTGTAGCTACACCTCTCACTGTTCCAGCTCCGCAGCCTGCAGCTCCACCACTGGTGAGTGCAGCTCTGCCTCTCACTGTCCAAGCTCTGCATCCTGTAGATCCACCTCCAGTGAGTGTGGCTCCGCCTCCAGGGCGACGTCCACCCCCACCTATTCATCCACCATTACAGTCGTCCTCTTCATCTATGCTTCCTGGTTTAGCGGCGGTGGACTACAACCTAGTCCCTGCTCCATACTCAGTTTATCCAGCGCAGCATCAGGAGACTCAGTCAACCATAACATATTCTGTCCAAACAGCGTCCTACCCTTCAGCCTTGCCTCAATCCAGTCCACAACAACCACAGGCAGCTGATGTTTCTCAACTCTTTTCTCCTT